>NW_028274812.1:64127320-64428911 GCF_037043125.1 Eumetopias jubatus
CATAATTGATTCACCAAATACAATTAATTACTTTTAATTATATGTTTTTATGACTTTTACTTTAATTATATACTTTTATTTTTATTAATCTCCAGCTAAGAATCTCAAACTTGGAGAAAAATTCATTCATTCTGTCAACATTCATGAGCATCTATTATTTGTCAGGAAGATGATAGATGCTAAATAAATACAAAATAATCCCTGTCAAGAAAGATTTAACATAATGAGGAAAAAGTGTTGTTCACATAGGCTACCATGTATGATTCTATGTGACTAGTGTTATGAATCATAAATTAGGAATGTATAGAAATTCTAAGATAAAGATACTTTTTCATCCTAAGAGGATTAAAGAAGGTAGAGATTTTATGGAGAACATAATGCTTCTGTGGGGACTTGAATAATGAGTATGTTTCAATAGACTGAGGCCAATAAAATCTATAGATAAAGGAATAGGAAGGATGGTGGGAGACAGCAATCTATGCTTGAGAAACACTCAGCACACCAGCTGGACACCAGGCAGAGAATGTGCTGTAGAGTCAGAGAAAATAAGGCTAGATAGATCAGAATCAGAATGAGTTGGGTATTGAATACCAGAAAAATCTATTGTGTGTTTATTTAATATTATCATAAGATGTTAATTTTAAAAACAAGCAAAAAAGCAGTATACTATCATAACTTTATAAAATAGTAAAAAAATCTTCATGTATGCAGAAAATGTACTAAAAATCAAAATGTAATTCTTGATTTTTTTCTTTGTAAAATGTATATACACTTTCACACACCAAAAGGAATATGCATTTTATTAACTTATTAAATAAGTGTTTCTAATTATAAAATTAATATATGCTCAAGGAAAAATTATATTTTTCAAAATATAGGAAAGTAAGCACACACACAATCCTTAATAATCCAACAACCTAACAGTAATATTTTAATATTTGTTTCATTTTATACATTAAAAATAATTATCTACTGTCAAAGATTACTGCTTTCAAATTAAACATATAGTGAATTTGTCCCAATATCAAAAATCAAACGTGTATTTCTTGTTAAATAAAATCACAGATTAAAAACAACAGAAAAATCTCCAGGTCCAAATGATAGATTAAAATATAACAGTATCTTTAAAACATATAGCTGATCTTGTAGGAACAAAATCAAAGACAGCAAATGAAGACAATTCAAGAAATGTTTTATTTCAGTGGTAGGTGTATCAAGATTTTAATAAGTTCCTATTTTTGGACAATTTGTGTCCAATTTTTCACTATTACAAGTGAGCTGTAATTAAACTACTTTTTACACGTTTTACATATATATCTGATTATTTCTTTTGGAAAAATTCTAAAAGTTTTGGCATATGACAGTACATTTTTAAGGCTTTATCTACATATTACCAGTTCCCATTCAAATTGGCTTAATTAATTTACATTCCAATAGGGACAACAATTCTTTATTGACACTGACTCTATATATTATATCATACAAATGCTCCAAGAACTTTCTGAGGTTTATATATATGATTTCTAGTTACAAGAGTAAAAAGCCAAGGATCACAGGAATAAAGTTGACAAGTTTATAAAGTTGATAACTAGCAATAGAGTAATTTCAATCCAGAAATTACCTGATTTCCAAAACCAGTTATCTTAATCACTATATACTTCTAATGTCACTGTGAAGAAGAGTGCCGGTTTCTCTGTTTTTCCTTATCAGCCTTTACCATGCTTTTAAGTGCCAATCTATAGGGGGAAATGGTATCGCATTCTAACTCACATTTCTTTGATAACCGGTAAAGGTTGACCATATTTTTTAATTCATGTTTTTTGTTTATTAAGACTACGTTTTTAGAGGAGTTTTAGGTTCACAGTAAATTGAGGGGAAGGTACAGAGATTTCCCATATACCCCTTCCCCACACATGCATAGCCTCCCCATTATCACCATCTCCCACCACCCAAGGGTGGTACATTTGTTACAACTGATGAACCTACATTGAAACATCATTGTCACCCAGAGTCCATAGTTAACATTACAGTTTACTCTTGATATTTTAATATTCTAAGTACTTGAAAAAATGTATAATAACGTATATCCATCATCATGGTATCATACAGAGTATTTTCACTGCCTTAAAAACCTTCTATGCTCTTCCTACTCACCCTATTCTTCCAAACCCCCATACCTCCTACCCCTCCCAGTAGCCACTGATCTTTTTATTCTCTCCATAGTTTTGCATTTTCCAGAATGCCATATAGTTGGAATCATACAGTTTGGAGCATTTTCAGATTGGCTTTTTTCACTTAGTAATATGCATTTAAGTTTCCTTTATGTCTTGTTATGGCTTGATAGCTCATTTCATTTAGTGGTGAATAATATTCCAATGTATGAAGCTACCACTGTTTATCCATTTGCCTACTGAAGGATATCTTGGTTGCTTCTAAAATTTGGCAATTGTGAGTAAAGTTGCTGTAAGCATGCATGGTGCAGGTTTTTGTGTGGATACAAGTTTTCAACTTCTTTGGGTAAATACTAGAGAGTGTGATTGTTGGATCATGGCTTCATTTGTTTGTTTGTTTTTTGTAAAACAAATAAAAACTGCCAAACTGACTTCCAAAGTGGATCTGCATTTCTTATTCCCACCAGCAAGGAAAGAAAATTCTTGTTACTCCACCTATTCATCAGCATTTGGTGGTGTTAGTGTTCTGAATTTTGGCTATTTTTAATAGGTGTGTAGTGGTATCACATTTTAATTTGTATTTCCCTGATGATATTATGTAGAGCATCTTTTAATATATTTTTTGCCATCTGTGTATCTTCTTTGTTAGGTGTCTATTAAGTTGTTGGCCCATTTATAAAATATAATTGTTGTCTTATTGCTGGGTTTTAAGAGTTCTTTGTGTATTTTGGATAATGCTCTTTTATCACATGTGTCTTTTGCAAATATTTTCTGCCAATCTGTGGCTTATATTCTCATTTTCTTGAAATTGTTTTTCTCAGAAGCTCTTAATTTTTTTTTTAGAGAGAGAAAAAGAGTGGGGGAGGGGCAGAAGGAGAGGGAAAGGGAGAATCTTAAGCAGGCTCCATGCCCAGTATGGAGCCTGATGTGGGGCTCAGTCTCATGACCCTGAGATCATGACCTGAGCTGAAATCAAGAGTCAGATGCTTAACTGACTGAGCCACCCAAGCACTCCAGAAGTCTTTAATTTTAATAAAGTCTAGCTAAACAATTATTTCCTTCATGGGTGGTGTCTTTATTGTATCAAAAAGGCATGACCATACCCAAAGTCATGTAAATTGTTTTCTATATTATCTTCTAGGAGTTTTATGGTTTTTCATTTTACATTTGGGTCTGTGATCTATAATTCTGTGAAGGGTATAAGGTCTGTGCCTAGATTCATTTTCTTTTCTTTTTATTTAAATTCAATTTAATTAACATATAGTCTATTAGTTTCAGAGGTAATTTAGCAATTCATCTGTTGCATGTAATATCCATTTATCATTGCATCAAGTGCCCTCCTTAATTCCCATCACCCAGTTGCCCCATCCTCCCCCATACCCCCTCCAGCAATCCTCAGTTTGTTTCCTATAGTTTACAGTCCCTTATGGTTTGTCTCCCTCTCTGTTTTTGTCCTATTTTTCTTATATGTGGATGTCCAGTTCCAGTAATTACTTACTGAAAAACTATCTTTGTTCCATTTTACCTTTGGCCTTTTGTTGAAGATCATTTGACTAGATTTGTGTGTCTATTTCTGGGCTTTTTAGTCTTTTCCAATAATCTGTCGGTTCTTTATCCAATACCATACTGTGTTGATTATATAGCTTTATGATAGTTCTAAAGTTGTGTAGCATCAGTCTTCCAACTTTGTTCTCCTCCTTCAATGTTGTATGGGCTATTTTGGATCTTTTGCCTCTCCATATAAACCTTTTTTTTTTTTTTAAGATTTTATTTATTTATTTGAGAGAGAAAGTGAGTGAAAGCCAGAGAGAGCATGAGTGGGGGGAAGAGCAGAGAAAGAGGGAGAAGCAGGCTCTCCACTGATCAGGGAGCCCAAAGCGGGGCTCAATCCTGGGACTCCGGGATCATGACCTGAGCCAAAGGCAGACACTTAACTGACTGAGCCACCTAGGGACCCCCCCATATATGCTTTAGAATCAATTTGTTGATACCCATAAGAGAACTTAATGGGATTTTGACTGGGATTATGTTGAATCTATAGATCAAGTTGGTAAGAACTATCAGCTTGGTAATATTGGGCATTCCTATTTATAAACATGGATTATCTCTCCATTTTTTTAGTTCTTTTTATTTCATGTGTCAGGGTTTTGTAATTTTCCTCATAGAATGTGTACCTACTTTATTAGATTTATGCCTAAGTATTTCATTTGTGGAAGTGCTAATGAAATGGTCTTGTATTTTTAATTTCAAATTATATTTGTCCATTGGTGGTATATGGGAAAGCAGTGGACTTTTCTATATTAACCTTATATCCTGCAACCTTGCCACAATTTCCTATTTCAGAATTTGTTGTTAATTCTTTCAGATTTTCTACCTAGACAATTATATCATCTGTAAACAAAGATAGCTTTATTTATTCCATCCCCAAACTGTAAGCCTTTTATTTCTTGTTATTGTTTTATTGCATTAGCTAGAACTTCTATTATAATGTTGCAAAGGGGTGGGGAGAGGGGATATTCTGAACCTTTTATCTGATCTTCATGGTAAAGCTTCAAATTTCCCACTATTAAGTATGATGGCTATAGATTTTTTGTAGACATTCTTTATCAAGTTGAGGAATTTCCCCTTTCAAATTAACTGAGAACTTTTATTATGAATGTGTGTTGAGTATTGTCAAATGATTTTTCCACATCTATTGATATGACTATATGGTTTTTCTCTTTTAGCTTATTGATATGATTGATTATATTAATTGATTTCTAAATGTTGAACCAAACTCATGTACCTTGAATAAATCTCATTTCGTAGTGGTCTATAATTCTTTCATAACTCATTGGATTTGATTTCCTAATATTTTGTTGAGAATTTTTGCATCTATGTCTATGAGAGAGATTGATCTGTAGTTTTCTTTTCTTATAATGTCTTTGTTTGATTTTGATATTGGGCTAATTCTTACTTCATAGGGTGAGTCTGGAAGTATTCCCTCGACTCTGTCTTCCAAAGAGACTGTAAAGAATTGATATAATTTTGTCCTTAGATGTTTGCTAGAGTTCACCAGTGAACTTATCTTGGTTTGATGCTTTCTGTCAAAGTTTAGTAATTATTGATTCAATTTCTAAAATAGGTAGTGACCTATTCAGATTGTCTATTTCTTCTTGTGTGGATTTTGCAAAATTGCATTTTTCAAGGAATTGGTCTATATCATCTAGGTTATCAAATTTTTATTCATAGTATTTCATTATTGTTCTTGTAATGTCCATGTAATCATAGTGATATTTCCTCTTTCATTTCTCATATTAGAAATTTGTATTCTCTCTCTCTTTTTTTTTTTTCTTGGCATGGATAGAAGCTTATAAGTCATTTTGATTTTATCAAAGAACTGGCTTATGGTTTCATTGACTTCCTCTAATATTTTCCCATGTTCAATTCCATTGATTTCTGTTCTAATTCTTAAGATTTCTTTTCTTCTCTTTGTGTTCAATTTTCTTTCTTTTTCTAGTTTCCTAAAGCAAAAACTTAGATTATCTATTTTATATTTTTTCTAATATATGTACTTAATACTATACATTTTACTCCAAGCACTGGTTTCACTGCCTCTCACAAATTTTGATAGGTTGTGTTCTCGTTTTTATTAGCTTAAAGTATTTTCTCATTTCTCTTGAGATTTCCTCTTTGACCCATGTGTTTATAAGTGTGTTTTTCAGTCACATATTTTGGGATTTTTCTAGTTATTTTCTGTTATTTCTTTCTAGTTAAATTCCATTGTAATCTCAGAGCAGATATTGTATAATTTTTATTCTTTTAAAATTTTTAGGTGTGTTTTATGGTCCAGATAGTTCATTTTTGTGAATGTTCCAAGTGAGCTTGAGAATATGTATTCTGCTATTATTGGATAATGTGGTCTATAAATGTCAATTATAACCAGTTGAGTGATGGTATCTTTGAGTTCAACCATGTCCTTTCTGATTTTCTGCCTGTTGGATTTGTGTATTCCTGATAGGTGATGAAGATTCCAACTATGATAATGGATTCATCTATTGTTCTTGCCATTCTGTTAGTTTTGCCTCACATAGTTTGTTCTGTTGTTCGGTGCATATATGTTAAGGGTAGTAATGTCTTCTTTGAGAATTGACCCCTTTATCATTATGTAATGCCCCTCTTTATCTCTGATGCTGCTCGCTCTGTTCAAAACAACTATAGCTACTCCTACTTTCTTTTCTTAGTGCTAGCATGTTATACTTTTCTCTATCCGTTTACTTTTAATCTATATGTATTTATAATTAAAGTGGTTTCTTATACACATGTATATTTGGATGTTCTTTTTTTAATCCATTCTGACAATCTCTATCTTTTAATGGGTACATTTAGACCATTGACATTCAAAGTGATTATTATTGTAGTAAGATCAATATCTGGCATATTTGTTACTGTCTTTTATTTGTTGCCCTTATTCTTTGTTCCTATTTTTGTCTTCCACTGTTTATCTGCCTTTCATGGTTTTAACTGGGCATTTTTTATGATTCCATTTTCTTTCCTCAATATGTTGGTTATACTTTTTTTTCATTATTTTTAGCGATTGCTCGAGAGTTCACAATATACATTTATAGGTAATCCAAGTTTGCTTTCAAATAACACAATACCATTTCACAGGTAGTAATAAGAAAGTACCACTCACTACCACTCACAGGTACTGTGAGTTCCTTATAATGACAAAATAATCCTAATTCCCTCCTCCTATCCCTTGTGTCATTGCTGTCATTCATTTCACATATATGCATACATGTGTGTGCATAAAATCAAACACCTTGTTGCTATTATTATTTTGAACAAATGTATGTGTTAGATTAATTAGAATAAGAAAAATATTTTTAAAGTTTATATTCATTTATTAGATCAATTATAATAAAATATATTTTTTTAAATTTTATATTCACTTAACTCTTTCTTCAGTGTTCCTCTTACTTCATGTAGATTGACTTTCTGACCTATATTATTTTCCTTCTCTGTAAAACTCTTCTTTTGACATTTCTTGCAAGGTAGGTTTACTGGCAACAAATTCCTTCACTTTTTGCTTGTCCAATAAAGTCTTTATTTCTCCTTCAGTTTTGAGGATAATTTCACAAAGCATAGAATTCTAGGTTGGTGGGATTTTTCTTTTCTCTCAATACTGAAATATTTCACTCCATGCTCTTGTTGATTGCATGCTTTCTGAGACATTGGATGTAATTCTTATATTCATTCCTCTATAGGTAAGGTGTTTCCCCCGCTCTGGCTTCTTTCAGGACTTTTTCTTTATCCTTAATCTTTTGTAGTTTAAAAATTAAAAGCTTTGGTGTAGAATTTTGGAACTTTTTCCTGGTTGGCATTCTTTTGGCTTCCTAGATCTGTGATTTACTGTCTGACATTAATTTGAGGGAAATTCTCAGTCATTATTGTTTCATATATTCTTGTTCCTTTCTTTTTATTCTCTATTCCCATTAGGCATATATTATACATTTTGTAGTTGTCCTTGGATATTATGTTAAGGTTTTTTTAAAATCTTTTTTCCCTCTTTTTTTTTTTCAGGTTTTGAGGATTTTATTGCTATATCTTCCAGTTCAAATATCTTTTCCTCAGTTATATCTAGTCTGCCGATAAGTTAATCAAAGGTATTCTTTATTTCTATTACAATGTTTTGTTTTGTTTTGTTCTTACACTAGAATTTCTTTTTGGGTCTTAGGATTTCCATCTTTCTGCTTACATTAGCCATCATTTCTTGCATGCTGTTTACTTTATCCACTAGAGCCCTTAGCATATTAATCATAGGTGTTTTAAATTCTGAACCTGATGATTCCAACATTTTTACCCTGTCTGGTTCTGATGCCTGTTCTGTTTCTTTTAAAATGTGTTTTTTGCCTTTTGGTTTATCTTATAATTTCTTTCTTGGTAGCCAGACATAATGTACCTGGTAAAAGCAACTGCTGTAAATAGGCCTTTAGTAATGTGGTGGTAAGTTGTGGGAGAAGGGGAAGCATTCTATGGTCCCATGACTAGTCTCAGTTTTCCAGTGAACCTGAGTCTGGACTGTGAACTTCACAAGTTTTTCTTAGGTTTTTTTCTTTTCTTTTTTTTCTTTCCCCCTTAGGTCAGACAGGACTACTAGAGCTAGCTGGAGTTGGGTATTTCCTTTCTCTCAGGTTAGTTAGACTCTGATAAAGCCCCAGGAGGTTAGGCTTTGGTTAATTGGTTTATTCTAAGGTTAGGTCTTATCAAGAAAAACAGTGCTCTCATATATTTCAAAATAGTTCCCTTTCTACTATCCCTGCTGGAGTCAGGAGAGGATTATTCTCCAGTACTTATTGTGGGAACCTGGTTGGGCTCCTGGAGGTAAATCCCTCCAAATTGTTGTGGTCTCATATGACTAACTCTATCTGGAGATTTGACTCTCAGAGTTGTCCACACAAAGCCTCAGCAATTCACCAATTACAGTTTAGGTTTTCCTACCTAGGCACTGGTTTCCCGGACAGTCTCTGTATCAGTAGGCTGTGACTCTCTATATTTACCTTTCTGTCCCACAAATAGTGAGAGCCACAGTTTGCTCTGTGTCCTCTTATCTCTTATGGATTCAAGAAAAGTTGTTGATTGTTTAGTCTATTCAGCTTTTTGTTTATCATTAAAATGACAACTTCCACACTTTTTACATGCAAAACTAGAAATCAGAATTCTCTGAACATTTATTTTAATGCTGCTTGGCCATTTGCATTTCTACTTTAACACACTGCTTATTTATGAATAGGATGTCTATATTTTCCTTATTTATTTGTACAAGCTTCTAAGAATTATTAGTTTCAATGCTTCAATAATAGTATTTTCTCTAATAAATTAATTTTTTGATCCTATTTTTATTATATAAATGTTTAATTTTTATGTCATAAGCTTTCCAGTGTTATATGTTTTCTGACTCTGGAATTTATTACTTTTAAGGCACTGTCCTTTGAATTTTATATATACTTTATATTCATGGTCTGCTTTTAGAAGCATAAAAAGAAAAAAATCTCTGAGTGTGATGGTCTAAGGTTATTTATGTGCTTTTCCTTTTAACCTTTGAAACTTTCCTTTGTATCACATCCTTTTTACCCAACTCTGTCCTGCTTGAAGAGGATTAGGATTTGTTACAGAAGGAATCAAAGGAAAAGATTCAGTCTCTGACATTTAAAAATAATATCTGGAAGGAAGTCAATAACCTTGAGAACTAGGATATTGTCAGAGGAAAGATTGTCAAACTTCTTTATGTCTCTTTTTAGCATATCAAGAGCTCAGATGTGTGGGCTACACCAGGAAGGTCCAAATAAAGAAAGCAAGCAGGAAAGCCACTTTTTTTTTCTAACCCCAGAGAAATCAGAGGAGGGATGGATTAGAAGCAGAGGTAACGGAGATGACTATAAATGGGTGTCCTGACTTTCTTCTACATGTTTTTCTAGAAAGTGGCATTTATGTTAGGATGGAATGTATTAGGGAGGGCCCTGCTTATTTGGGATTCTTTGGAGCCTAGAATCAATGACCTGGCAATGCACTCATCAAAGAGGGGAGGGAGGTGGGGGGATGGGTTAGCTCAGTGATGGGTATTAAAGAGGGCACGTATTGAATGGAGCACTGGGGTGTTATACACAAACAATGAATCATGGAACACTACATCAAAAACTAATGATGTAATGTATGGTGATTAACATAACATAATAAAATAAAATTTAAAAAAAGAATTTTAAACATTTGGGAAAAAAAAGTAACCTTGGTGGTGCCACACTGTCCAGCAGAGGGAGTAGTTGAGTCTTATTTCCCCCGAGGAACCTTTGTTTCCCAAATTACAGAAACAGGAGCAAGCGAAAGGCCTGCTAGAATCCCTGTGGTAGTACAAGGAGCATACAAGAGAAGACCATTCTAAGATCACTGACAGTTGCACTCAGATCCCTGATTAGCTCATGGACAAATCCCTAGGTAGGTGAGGCTCATCAGGGACTGCCACTAGGGCTGTTTGTAGATCTGAGAGTAGAAAAGTTTAATGGACACAGACTTAAGCATTAAAAGCCAGGGATACCTAAAGGCAAAACAGACATAGGATTCACCCTATAGCAAGCACATATCAGTCAGTGCACAGTTCAGGACTAGCATAAGGCCCCCCAATACACACAGCCTTCCCTACAACCATATGCTTGTCTTATGCTAAGAACCAAGATGTGGAGAAGTTACCTTAGAGGCTATCTGAAGGAGTTTAATAGTATAAGCAGTCCAGACTTTGAACTGGATAAGAAATTTGACTTTTTGTTTTTCTTTCCAGTGGGTGGTTTCTTATGAAAGAGACCAGAGAAACCAATGAAAAATGAAGGAAATAGTTATGGTTTTATTTGTATGTATGTAAGTTATAGAAAGTTAATTTACAGCCCAACTGAGTTTCTTTCTAAAACCCAAATTACTAGAAAGCCATCAGACTGTAGGAAAAAATTTTGAGAAAAATAATTGAATATTTTGTGTGTATTTCTAAAGATGAAGTAGAAGTCCAGAACTTTCAAATTTTGCTTTAGTTAAATTATGTGGTAGGAGATGAATGACCAATCTACTTTTTTTTTCTTTTATCAACTTCTCCTTATAAAACAGTCACAGAGAAAAAGAGAAAAGTTTTTACTACTCAACTAATATGAATCCTTACTAATCTTGGTTGCTCTTCTAGGAAACTCTCAAAATAGCCATGAATTATGAGGGAGGAAAATCTGTGTATTCCCATTAATACAGAATACACATATTTTTAAGTAGATTTTCTTTTACATTAATATTTCTCTGTAACTTAGGCTTTCCAATAATGAAAATGGGTTCAATTTATGGGTAGGAAATATAACCTACAGATATGTTTAAACACATGGAATCAAGTTGTATGCAATTGTTTTGTATGTATGTAAGAATATTTACTGAATCGAAAACTTGAAGTAAGGGGGGTGGTGCCTGGGTGGCTCAATCAGTTAGGCGTCAGCTTTCAGCTCAGATCATGATCCTGGGGTCGTGGGGTGGAGCCCGCAGTAAGCTCCCTGGTCAATGGAGAGTCTGCTGCTCCCTCTGTCCCTCCCCCTGCTTGTGCTCACTCACTCTGTCTCTGTCTCTCTCCCTCTCAAATAAATAAATAAATGAAATCTTCAAAAAAAATCTTAAAGTGATTCTGATTATGTCATCATTTATTTTTTCTTGTTCTTGTCCTTAAATGTCAAAAAAATGTGTAAGTTTCACCACTGGACATAAAAAACAGAATGATTGAAATAAGGGAAAAAGTCTCTGAATAGCTGGTCTGTGATCTTTGGTTCTTTGGTATACCTCTTATAACTCCATAAAGCAAAATTGGTGCCTGTGAATTTTCTTTCCATTAAATAATATTGACCAAGGTCTTGCCATTAGGTACTTAGTGGATAATACAAACAGTCTCATTAATTTATTTTAGAATGTACTTCTGATCATTCTGGTTGCATCTGCCATCCTTCCAGGCCATTCTAAGTGACTCAGAGGTGAGATTCAATCATTTCTGCCAACACAAGCTTCACACTGAGACTCAAAACACATAAGGGCAATAATGTCGGGGTTTAACTAGCTCCAGTTCCAAGATTACAGAGTAGGGTTGGTAGCTTTGCCTTTTTATTCAATTTAATGGTAGTAATTTTATATTCTTTGCTTTATCCCAGAAAATCTTAAAGAACAGCATTGTCTTGCAGACCTTAACAGCTTTTTAGGATCTAGGGGACATTAGGTGGCCTTATCAAATCTTGGGCAACAACACAACTTCCATGAAGGAGATTTATTGATTGAATGGATGATTCACCATCTCTCTCATATAAAAGACTCTCTCAATAACTAGGACAGAAAAGTTTCAAAGGTTATAGCTAACATTTTATGCTGCCAATTGTCCCTCAAATGACTCCTCATTTTGATTTTTGTTAGTTTTCTTTATTCTAATCCCCCCTTTTTAAAGATTTTATTTATTTATTTATTTATTTATTTGACAGAGAGACACAGTAAGAGAGGGAACACAAGCAGGGGGAGTGGGAGAGGGAGAAGCAGGCTTCCCACTGAGCAGGGAGCCTGATGCGGGGCTCGATCCCAGGACCCTGGGACCATGACCTGAGCCGAAGGCAGATGCTTAACGACTGAGACACCCAGGTGCCCCCACACTATTCATTTTTGTTGTTAAAGAATTCCAGATTTGTCGTTAAAATTCCTAACCCCATGTATGTTTCTCAAACTGTCCAGAGCCTTTCTGGCAGATATGTGTAAAGGTAATACAAAGCCTACTTAATCTTTAAGTAAATCATAATTAGCAGCGTACACTTTCTGATTCCTATAAAAGGTCATACTATCAATTCTAAACCGAGATAGAAATAATTTTGTTTGGAGTATCCCAAGATATCATTTATAGCTTATCTATTTTCTCCTGAAACTAAATAAAAAGAAAACATGAAAGTTTTCTTTTATTTTTTTCAGCAAGTATTCAATTGAAATCTGCAGAGTTCTCGTCTTCTTCTTTCATTCTTCTTTTTTTTTAAAGATTTTATTTATTTATTTATTTGAGGGAGAGAATGAGAGAGAGAGAGAGAGAGAGCATGAGAGGAGGAGGGTCAGAGGGAGAAGCAGACTTCCTGCCGAGCAGGAAGCCTCATGCGGGACTAGATCCCTGGACTCCAGGATCATGACCTGAGCTGAAGGCAGTCGCTTAACCAACTGAGCCACCCAGGCGCCCTTCTTTCATTCTTCTTAACTAAGTATTTCCAAAATGCTGAAAGGCAAAAATTAGAAATTCAAAATAAACAGCTTATTCATGATAAAAAAAAAATCCAGTTACCTTTTTTTTTTAATTTTATCAGTTTTAATTGACTTGAAGCTTTGAAGAACTGTATCTGGCCTGAAACCACTCTCTGTTCCTATTTCTCCTAACTTCACCCTCAATTCTTTTCCCTCTCTGTTTCTCTGCAGATACACTAAACATATATATATATGACTGTGTAATTTGCATGTAGGGCAGCATTGTGTTATTGTAGACAGAACAAGAATATATATTAACTCAATGGAAAAAAACACACTTTGTACTTTCGTTCATCCTCCAATAAACACTAAGTGTCCATCTGTGACAAGTATTGTGCTAGACATTAGAGTTAAAGAGGAAGAAAGGAATGCTCATAAGTGATATGGTGGAAATGCAAGGAGCAAGGAGAGCAAAGTATCTCAGTCTGTGCAGAGGGAATGAGGGAGCTACAATAATGGTTTCTTAGAGAAAGTGACTTTTAAACTGAGAGCTGACTGATGAATACAAGTTAGCCACATAAAGAGAAGAGACTAGAATATCCAGGTAGGAGAAAAAGCAAGTAAAGATCAGAAGTCAAGAGAAAACATGGCCTATTCAATGAATTTTAAAAAGTCAATATAATTGGAACATAGAACAAAGAGAGATAGGGAAGTAGCAGGAGAGAGAAAGGCAGAGAAATAGTCATGAGTCAGATCTGGAAGGTTTGGTTTTCATCCTAATGGCAATGAAAAGACACTCAAGAGTTTAAGAAAATCAATGTGATAAAATGTTTTAAAAAATTATTATGGCTTCTTTGTGAAGAATCAATGGGGGAACGTAGTACTGGGTATCAATAAAAGCAAGGCTGTTGTAGCAATTTGGGTAAGAGCTGACAGTGGCTGCACTGAGTTCATGGTACTGAAGGTAAAAAGAAGTGAAAACATCCAGTAGCTATTTAGAAACATCCAAGGACAGGAAATAGTTTCTGGGAATGAGTATGGGAGGAAAATATCATTGTTGATGTCATGAAGGATGACTGCCAGAGGTTTGATATGGATAACTATGGATGTTAGCTTAATTCTTTGAGAGTAAACATTGAAATGACAATAAAGAGGTGTGTGTGCCTGTGTGTGTGTGTGTGTATGTGTGTGTGTGTTGGGGGTACAGTGATGGGTTCAGTTTTGGATATGTTGATTTGCAGGACCAGCAAGACACTAGGACTGAAATGTTGAAAAGGCAGTTGGACATTTGGGACTTGAGTTTTGGAAAGTAGTTGGAATAGGTCATCACAGACTTGAGAACAGACAAAACCACACAGGCAATGTAGAATGGAAAGAGAAGAGAACCTGGCATAGAAAGCTGAGGGAAACTATCATTTAAGGGTCATATATATGAAGTGGTGGAAGAAAAGAATAGTGTGGTTTCATAAAGCCACAGTGAGAGTGTGCTTTCAGAAGAAAGGAATTTAAACAAGAATTAGAATTGTCTTATGGATTTAGTAATAATGGGGTCACTAATGCCTAACAAAGTGTTTGTAACTCTAATGTAAAAATGCTCAGCAACAGGGAAATAACAAAAACAATGTGAATGATGAGAAAAGTAATGTCTTCAACAGTGACTACAGTAAATATTTATAAAAATGGACCCCCTTCCTAGAAAGTATCAACAATGCCCAAAACACGAGGAAGTGGAGAAAAGTGTAGAGAAAAGTGTTTACAGAGACATCAGTTCTTAACAAGTAGCACAGATAGTGCCTTTGAGCACCTAGCTTGCAGTGACATTTATCATTGTTATTGCTTTTGTGACCCTACCCACTCTCAATTGTCTTCCTTCATGCTCTAGACAGTTTGAAACTCAGAGAGATTAGGTATGATGATTGTGATATTAGCATGGTTAGGGTACTCCAAAGTCCATCTTAGAACTAGCTCTCAAGAATTCATATTAGGACAGCCTTCTACTTTGAGTGAGGTGAGAAGTAATTGTAAATATATGAGATGGAGACTCAAATTTCCACTAGGCACATAAATTCACATTTCAGGGACTTCTTGGAAGACCTCACATAGAACTAGCGGAGACCAAGGTCAGTAGGCTTGGATGCCAATAAAAATTGTGCACTGCCCCTCTGAGAGGGGCCATGGATGCAACTGTAGTTTGCAATCTTGATTCTATGTTAATCATAGAGAATATCTCCAATTAGAATACAGTGTACCTACTCCAGAAAAATGAACAGCAAAGTAACCAAAGACATTTGGAATAATTAGGTGCATATATCCTAGGCATATCTATTTTCAAGTGTATAGCAGTTGAATGCAGAGATATTTGTACATGGAGGGGCTGCAGATGGAGGGTGTCTTCTAAATATGCAGTAACTTACACAGTTAAAAGATACTTCTAGCTTTCTTTGTCCACCAGTGCTCCTGATTTGTCATTTCACATAGACCTCAGCTTAAAGCTGAATTGTAACACCTATCTAGTTTTCCTATATCCACAGGGTGAATTGTACCTAATTTTCTCTGGATAATTTTATTCTTTTGGTTGACAGTTATTCTATATCATACTAAACTACTTTAAATTTTTGGAAGGAAATATAACTAGGAGCACAGCAACCAAAGCTCTTGCTCTACTTTTTAAAAAAGATTTTATATATTTATTTGAGAGAGAGGGAGAGAGAGAGAGCAGGAGCAGGAGGGGAGGGGAAGAGGGAGAGGGAGAGGGAGAAGCAGACTCCCCACTGAACATGAAGCCTGATGTGGGGCTTGATCCCAGGACCCTGGGATCATAACCTGAGCTGAAGGCAGACGTTTAACCAACTGAGCACCCAGGTGCCCCTCTTGCTCTAATTTTTAAAGCATATAAGGAGTATTACTTTTAGGAAAAGCAGAATAGTTACAAATAAATTTAAATCTGTTTCTCCTAGTGATGTGAATTTTTCATTTTAACTTCAGTTGTGGTTATAAATAAGATTTTCTCAAAGCTACCTTTTTGAGCTGTTACATTTTTTAAATGGTTTCATGTCTTTCATAGCTTTCTCCAGGACCCTGCAACAAAAGTTAGATGCTGCCCCATCTAAGCACTTGGGGAGAGGATCTTATAGCAGAGCTATATTTAGCACCGGTTCCTCAGCACCACGGACAGCACACTCCAGACTACTAGGACAATTCAGACTTCTGCAGAGCAGTAATCACATCTGGAAGAAGCATGGGGTGGCATTGGTAGGTGCCCCCCTCCCCCGCCCCAGGACCTGGCCCTATATCTAGGAACATGGCATTCTTTAGGAAAAATTAAAAAGGAACAAATCTTGTTTTATCTATAGCACTCTGTTATTAATAACATCTCAAGTCTTGTCCTTCTTTCTTAACTTTTATATGCCAATACACATCAAAACCTGAGGAGAACTGACAGTCACAAAGGCAAGCCAGATTTAGAGGATGAGATCTGTTCTAGGCCATTCTCACTATGCCTGTTCAGTTGAACCTCTCTGTACTCCAGGTAGATTCAGTGACAAGGGATTTGGTAGATGATTGCTGAAGAAGAAACTAGCCATGTAAATATGAAAGGATTTTACTAAGTCTTTAAAGATTATTGAAGCAGTGTGATAGATGAAAGAGACACTAGACTCAGTGTCAAGATTCCTAGGAAGCAAGAGATCAGATATTTACATAACCTTTAAAGAGTCATTTAATCTCCTAGATTTGATTCTTCATAAGAACAATAAAGGACTAGACTGAATGATAATATTATCATCACATCATTTTAAAAGGAATTTTATACATATATCATGATTCCATATCCACATAATTTTTAATATATTGTTTGCAATATGTTTGTCAGATTTTATTCTCCCTTGAGTGAGAAATTGCAGAGAAGAAAAAAATTCCCCATTATTAGGACAAAAAACTTAGATGACAAGCAATTATACAACCAGAGCAAGTAATTACAATCAAAATTAAAAGCTTTCATTCTGCATATTTTAGGCTATTATACTGAATAACAATCTGTCATCTATCTGCATCTGTCCCATTATTTAGACATAGCAGTGTCCTTAGAATTTATCATATATTCTGGGAACCAAATTTCATTGAAAAAATTAAGAAGTAATCTTTGTCCCTCATCAGGCAGAAGAAGAAAATATCAGACTGTCTGTAGTGTCTGGTGTGCTCATTAGGAGAATGTGAACATTCATTTAGTAGTCATTCCTCACCAGAAGACTCCTGGTACAAACTTGTTGCTGGGAGGGGTGGGGAGAGCAGGGAAGGATTTGGGGTAGTGAAAGAGGTATGTTTTATGGATGAGATTTTCTAAACAAAACTTGGAGCAAAGAGACCCCAAAGGAGTAGAAAGGGGCTTTGATCCAGCAAGAGCATTTATGACTGGGGTTTGGTGAGAGCAAAGCAAGATGTCGAGATTTTATGCCTAAATTTTTATGCATTTGCGCTTTTATTCTCAAGTCTAGTAGCAAATGAAACACACATGCAAGTCTTCAAACCCAGATTTACTGAATCAGAAGTTATAGTCCTAATGTCCTAGTGAAATTCTTTCAAAAAATTGAACCTGGTATAAAAGAATATGGAGACATCAGAGTTCATGGTGCTGCTAGTAGCTAACTTCAACTAGGAATCTGAGAAATGTTAGGCAGGAATTGACAGGAAACAAAAACAAGCAAAAATCCTGGAAGAGGGACATTTGGAGGAGATGGGATTGTTGTTGGCCTCCCACTTGGGATTGTGCTCATACTCTGCTTCTACTTTTGAGGCTTTTAAAGATAAGATTCCCTTATAGGAAACAAGTAAAAATCCAGTTTCGTGATAAATACACCCAAATGAAAAGAGAGCAGAGTTATTGAAGTAAGCTGAATCAAGGTATCAAAAAGCTCAGGAGGCTCAGTGAGAGGTACAGTGTAACTCAGTTCTTTGGAAGACAGTTAAGATTCTATTGGGAAATACTGAAAGATGGAAGATGATGGTAAAATTAAGTAAAGCCACTTTGTAAAGAGGTGTTTACCACATCTTCAGTTGTGTGGATTTAATTCAACAGTGTTAAGGAGAAAGATCAATATTTTATAAATGGTAATCAAATTTGTGTTTTTGAAAGCTAACCGGTACCAGTGTGGATGCTGAGTTGGGGTGGGGATGAGCCGGAGAGGAGTCGGGGAACTCTGCAACAGTCCAGCTAAAAGATGAAGAAAGAAAGGCATTAAGGCAGCAATGATAGTAAAGGAGCAGAGGGGATGAACTGGACAGATATTTGAAAGGAAAATTAATCAGATTTAGTGACAGATTGCCCATAAGGGTAAAAGTTTCCTACTGAAGGCTCTAAACACAAGAACTTGAAGAACTGGGTAAATGATAATTTTATTAATGGGAGTAGGGAATGCAGAAATTAATTATTGTCATTTTTAGCCAGGTTGGGTCAGCCTACTGGGTGTCCAGGTGTAAACACTCTTCCAGTAAGTTTGGAGCCCAGGAGAGACTGGGGGCTATAGAATGTGAAGTTTATCATAGATCATCTATAGCAATCTCTTACTGTAAATGTTCTACCATTGTACACCCATGTTTTTTTCCCTCTAATCTCTTGACCACCCAAAATTAACCAAAACCATCTGAGATCGGGGTATTTTTTTTTAAACTGCAAAATAGTGCTGGAAAAGGGCCTCAGGATGGATAATCTGTCAAAGCACCAGCCCAAACATATGCAGTCCCATTGCATATTAGAATTTTTTGTTTAGAATCTTTGTAAAATTCAAGTTTTAGTGACCGAAATGTATTACCATTATCTCAGATCCCATTAATACCTATGGCAAATACTTTCAATTTTTTCAAAATCTTTATTTAAACAATTTTCTGCCAAATACATTCAATTTAAATTATTTTAGACATCTTTTATTCACACAGTTCACACAACTTAAGAACCGTGATATATTCTCTCACACCTTAATTTAAAAAGCAAATATATACTGTCTTCTGTTTGTGGGGATAGGAGCTCAGCATGATAATTCAGTGTTCTATTCAGTGGCTAAAAATAGTGTCTTTTTGTGTGTTGTTCACCAAAAACACATGTTCAAGACACCCTTCTGCGTAGCTATTTCTGTGATATTAGGTAATGATTTCAAATGAGCAGATTTCTAGGCAGTCTTGTCAAATCATAAATATGTTATGCAAATTAATAAATAAACAAGGTTGAGTGCTCATATGTGCCTTAAGTCATTTCTTAAAATATGAAGAATTAAACATAAAGGTCTGTTGACACAGATAATGAAGTTAAAAAAGTAAAATTTATATTTTTATTAAAGTATAATAAATATACAGTATTATATTAGTTTCAGGTGGACAACATAATGATCCAACAATTCTATACATTATTTAGTGCTCATCATGGCAAGTATACTCTCAATCCCTTTCATCTATTTCACTCATCCTACCCCACTGCCCCTAAAAAGTAAAATTTATATTTTTTAAAAATTTAAATTTTCATATTTAATCCTCGTTTTGGTTTAAATACGAATTTTCAGAAGAAACTATAGAAACCCTTTGATGGAGTGGACTTAGGTTTTCCTAAATAATGACTATTTCTGGTTTTCACTTGATTCTTTTTCCTCACCTGCTTCCCCTCGGATGTTCATCAGCAAAGTCAACAAAAACATATTCTAAATTTTTCTTATTCTTTTTCATAATCTCTAAATGCACCCTAGTTCAAATAGAAAGCATCTCTTATGTGAGGCATCAAATTCTCTTTTCTTCCACTCTTGCCCACCCCTTAAATAGATTTTCCCTTCAAAATTATTTTTCTTTTTTAAAAAAAATGTCAGGGAGTTTAGCTACTACTCCCCAGTTTATTTTATTTTATTTTTAATATAAATTCAATTAATTAGCATATAACGTATTATTGGTTTCAGAGGTAGAAGTTAGTGATTCATCAGTTGCATATAATACCCAGTGCTCATTATATCACATGCCCTGCTTAATGTCCATCACCCAGTATTATAGCAGAATGTGCTGTTTACCTTTTCAAAATCCTCCAAAATTCCGCATTACACATAAAAGCTAAACACCTTAAACTGTTCAAGTCCTTCATAATCCTGTGCCTGCTTCCAATCAAAATTCACCCTCTTCCCCTCTAGCCTTTATGCTTCAGCCATTCTGGGCTTATTCTGATTTCTCTAATGTGCCATGTCTATTCCACCTCACGGTCCTGGCATCAGCTCTTCTTTCTGCTTTGAACATCATTCCCCTCATGCTTGCTTAGCTGGCTCCTTGTGTTCCAGATCTCTCAGCTTAAACAGAAAAGTTTCTTTATCACCCAGCCTAAAGCAACTACCCCATTATTTTTTATTCAGCTAGCATATTTTAATTCTCATCATGGCAGCTGTATGTAATCACTTGCAGAGAGGTCTCTGGCTTGTCTATTTGTTTACTGTCCACCTTCCTCTATGTAATATTAAAGCCCAGGACTCTTCTGTCCATGAGAGTGACGGTCACCATAGTGGAGGGCACAGTTATTGGTATCAGTGGCCAAACCTTGAAGGTGTGGTTATAACTGTTCATATCTCTGGAAAGTTATTAAAACATACTTTGCCTCAGTTTCTTACCTATAAAGTAGGGGTTACATTGGTATTTACCTCATAAAACTCTTGGCAAATACTAAATGAGTTGAACAGGGACTAGTGAATTTTAAAGATCTGAGAAATGCCATCTTTTGTTCATCCCTGGACTCAACACCTGGAACAGTACTTGGTACAAATGGAAATCTAATAAATAAAAAAAAAAAAAAGAAAAGTGAGCACACTATACTCCTTATTTATACTGAGGTGATTTTTTTTTTCTTTTAGAAAAGATTCATTATTTTATTTATCTCTGTCCTAAGATATAGGTATATAACCAAATGGGAATTTATTTTTTTTAATTTATAATCTAACTTATCATAGATGTTAATATTAGGTTTTGGTGAAACTTCAGTAGTCTTATAAAATGGAACTAGTAATCCCTGACCTTTAGCAGTCCATAGAAATGTAAAGCAAAAGAGAAATGAAAAATAGCAACAATTTACTGGTTGTTTGTTAATTTAGCTGCTGTTTCTGTGTGACCCCACAACTGCAATACAAGGCAGTTTTGATTGTAAACTGGGAAGAATATAAATTATGGCTAATTAAAAGATCTGAAATATGACAGAATGCAATTACCCAAATTGGGCATGGGCCAGCCTAGTACTGGTATCTTAGAATTACTGGTATCTTAGAATAATGTGGAGTTTTATGTAACTAAAACAACTTGGTAAAATATGACTATTAGTCTTAGCTAGTGCCTCAGTTTCCCACTCTTTGCTCCTAGGATTGTGTATTCCCGGGACAGCAGTTTGTGGAAGCTTCTTTCTCACAAATGACCACGTATTTGCACAGATCTAACTTTATAGTGCATGAAGCCCGAGAGCACCCCTCCGGGTTCCTGGTCTGGGATATCTCCTGTCCTTTTGGGGTAATTTATTCCAGAAACCACAGACTGTCAATTTGGTTTTAAGTTGGAAGCTCTGCTGCTTTCTTAGTCTTGGGGGTTGAATAAAACACAATTTGGTCCTCCCTTTAGCCAAGAAGATGGAATCTAATATAATATTTTTCTTTTATGTATCTTTTATGTATCTTGGGCTTTAATTTCATGCGTATAAAGAATACTTGTAAGATTTTTTTAATACTTTTTATTAGGTTTGCTTTCATTCTGAGCTGTGAGTATATGAGTTCATTAATTTATTTCAAAGGTGGAAGAAAAGTAGGTTTCATTCTAATACCTACTACCTTATAGTAGTTTTCATTATTCTCACTTAACACGGTGTTAAGGAAGTTAAGTTTCTCCTGCATGATCCTTTACCTTGTCCCTGACCAAGCTGGGATTTCTGCTCAGACCCAGGTGATCACAGAACCACTACTCTTTCCACAATACCCCACTGGTTTTCAAGGACAACTAGATGAAAAATTATAAAGAATGTTGAGAAAATGTATCTAACCTTATCCAAGACCTTAAAAATTTACCACCTGGTATGGAAAATGCTATATAAATGTACTTAAGTAGTGAGGACACTGCCGCCTACTACTTCTACCCTTTCTTAGAGCCCAACCTATGATTATTGCTGGGATTCATGCATACCTGGCCGTGTCTGTACACTGGTAAGTGAGCCTAAAGGAAGTCCATGGGCGTAAGGGGCTGAGTAGCTGGGGGAGGACTCATTGTTTTGGGGAAAGAACCACACATGACAAACTAACTTCCAGGAGGCAGAACGGGTTTCAGCCTCCCTGCTACAAATGTACTTCTTGCTCTTTCACTAGAACACATTCCACATTGGGTGACATTTGCCAGTCATTACATGATGTGTTTGCTAAGAGGCTTTTTCACTCATTTGTGTCAAAAGTATGTTGCATAGGGCTTGAAGCAGGACTTCAAAAACTGTTGGTAGTGTGATAGTTAAGAGCCCTAGGTCTGGGGCCAGCTCTGGTTTCCAGTTTCTGCTTCACCACTTACTGTCTGTATGACCTTAGACAAATTAATCTTTCCATGTCTCAGGTATCTGTTCTGTAAAATGGATATACTACCTGCTTTCTATTCCCCGGTATAAGGATGAAATGTATTAATATCTGTGAAATGCATAGAACAGATCAACTACAGATCAACATCAATGCATGATGGATTGAGTTGAAGTATTACCCCCATCATGGTCACAAACTTGTTCTTTAGCCTTGCTGGTCCTGGAGATGAGTTTGGTTTGGCTTGCAGAGCATAGAGAAGAGCAAAAACTGAGTTAGAATACATTCAGAAAGGGCACACACTTTTCGCATTTACATAGCCCTTATTGCTACTGGTTTCCTTACATTCTGCGCTCTACACTTTTGTCTCCTCTGTCACACCTCCATTAACTTGTTCTAAGACAGTGATAAAATTGTTACTGAGGAAAAGGACATGGATTTGAATCCATTAGGATGACACAGAGATTTTATTCAACACTTCTTAAATGCAATTGTTTAAACAACTGTGAATCCATGTCAATGTGTATCATCTAAGCTACGTTTTTATATACATGAATATATTTTTTAAAGCCAATCCTTAAAATAGTCTTTGTGAAATACCTATTATCTTCTAATTACATAAATATGCATAGAAAAGTCAGGTTACACATCCAATGTTAACAAGGGTTATAGTTTGCTATAAACACATTTTCAATTTTTTATTTAAAAATGGTAGTAGAGGGTAGCCTGGGTGGCTTAGTCGGTTGAGCGTCGGACTCTTGATTTTGGTTCAGGTCATGATCTCATGGGTCAGGGGGTTGAGCCCTGCTTAGGGCTCTGTGCACAGCAGGGCATCTGCTTGAAGATTCTCTCCCTCTGCCCCTCACCCCACTCACGCCCCCCCCTTCATAAATAAAATGAATCTTTAAAAAAAATGGTAGAAACATTTGAAAATTTAAAAATATCTTTTCACGTGAATATTTTTATTATCAATACTAGGCTAAATCATATTCTATCATGTGTTGTCTCATAATTTAACCACACTCTTATTAATGGACATTTTAATTTATTCCAATTTTCATCATTATTTGAAACAATATTTTTGTAGAAACACTCATACATAAATTTTAATGCCCATCTCAGATTATAGCCTTAGGATAAGTTTCTAAAATGTTACTGCTAGGATAAATGTTTTGCAGGTTTTGTGGCTTTCTACACATATTACCAAATTCCTTCTAGAAAAACTGTACAAATATATACTCTATATAACAATGTGTGAGAAAGTTTATTAAAAGGGCTTTCTCACACCCAAGTTATTAGACCTTTCACCAATTTTTATAAATGAAAACATGGTATTTCAAAGTAGCTTCAATTTGTATTTCTTTGAATACTAGCAAGGTCAAATGTACCTACAACTTTTCATTGGTTATTTAAAATTTTTCTGTTGTGAATTAACCATTCATATCGCAATGTAAATTTTCATTTTAAATTGGGTATTCATGTTTTTTGATAAATCTGCCAGAATAATTTAGATTCTAAGAAAACAATGTGGTTTTTTTTCCATGATAATACTTGGCAAAGCATTTTCTGGCTGGTTATTTACTTTGTAATCTTGCTTTTTTTCACATTTATATAGTAAAATTAGGTATTACTTTGTCTTATTTTTATCCATTTAGGTCACCTTTACAAAGTCCATTTCACCTTTGAGTATTCATTTGTTCTCTTGTGTTTTCTGAAATTTTACTATGTAGATTTAAATCTATAGTCCTAGAATTTATTTTGAGGACTATAAAGATATGTTTTCTTTAGGTTTCAATTTGATCATACTGTCTACATAAAAATGAACTCCACTTTTTGTGTATTCTAGAAGCATATAGGATTAACTTTGGGTTTTTAACAATTCCTTTTTTCATTTCTTCTATCACTATTGGTCTTTTTGGGGTTCTTCACATCTGTTTGAATATGTCTCCATAATTTATATTTTCCTCAAAAACTATTTCTTAGAAAAATTTAAATATTTACTGAATATCAAACATGTTTTTCTCTTAATTTATCATTTTTTCATATTTAATGCATTGTGTTTTTTATTTCTCTATTTTTCTAAAGGTTTGTCTACATCACCTTTTAAAAAAGTTGCCTCTTGAATTTATTTATGAATTATAATATTTATTTTTTTCTGTCTTATTCCTGATTTTATCTTACTAAGTCTTAATTTCTTAACAGTTTAGCTTAGGTTGGTGTTCTCTTTCATGAAGAAAATGCTTAAAATATTTTCACTATTTATAATTTAGTAATAAAATAAAAAAAGGTAAAATTATTCCAACTTATTCTCTATGGATTATTTCTTTTCCTCTCTCTGTCCTGTGCTTTGTCCTATTTATTCAAAGACTTTAATAAACTTTTACTTCAATTCCTTTCTCTAATCCATGTTCCTACCTCTAAGGACATGATTTGGAATTTTTAATCCAGATATTATTACATTATTTTACTATTGAAGAGCTTCTCCTCTGAAAATTTTAACTTTAAACTTATAACAAGACTTAAAGCAAATTACCTCCCTCGTTCTCTTTTTTGTTGTTGTTGCTGTTGTTGTTGTTCTCACTGGTTTTGGGAGTTTTTACCGGGCTTTCTAAGCTGTGACATACAACTTGTTTCACATGGGAAACAAGGTGGCACCTGGAAAGAGGCAGGGAGGAATGAGAACACTGGTAGGGTTCTGTTCCCAGATTCTTGTTTCTGAGTCACAGTGTGTCCTTGCCCTTTCTGCAGTTGGATTTATCAATAGAACTCTGAGAACCAATAAATGTCATTATTTCTAATTTATGTAGTGTTTTTGACTCTTGCAATAAAAAAAGCTTGAGAAATGCCATTAATATATTTTCTGAATGTATACCCATCTTAGAACGTCTTTCTGTGGCCTCACTTACAAACAACAACTTAACCATGTATAATATTGTCACTACTTAATTTCTTCAATAGTCTGTGGATTGTGCTTTTCTTGCACATAGTTTTGTAAAAGAGAAGTTAATATCAATTCTGTTTGTATTCATTTAAGTAAGCTATGTGTTTTTCTACCTGGATGTATGTAAATTGTTTTCTTTTATCAATGCATTTAAAAAAAATGTCCTCAAGTATTGACTAGAGAGTATTTCCACTAATTGATTTTATCTAGAAAAGGATGAATCCTTTAAACTTACATGTATGTCCAGTTCTCTCTTAAAGAAATGTCCTTGCCTGTTTTTCCTGTTGTAGTCACTATGGATCTTCTTTTTTGTTTTTTTAAGATTTTATTTATTTATTTGACAGAGAGAGACACAGCGAGAGAGGGAACACAAGCAGGGGGAGTGGGAGAGGGAGAAGCAGGCTTCCCGTGGATCAGGGAGCCCGATGTGGGGCTCGATCCCAGGACCCTGGGACCATGACCTGAGCCGAAGGCAGACGCTTAACGACTGAGCCACCCAGGCTCCCCACTCTGGATCTTCTTTCCAAAGTAATGTTTATTTTTGTTTGACCCTAACCGCAGTAATTTGCACAACAAACATTTATATCTTGCTTATGATATATCACTTATGTTACCATTCACATATTTTTTTTATCCTGTGATCGAGGCTGATAGAGCATCTCCTTTTTGGAGTTCGCACTCTGGTGGCAGAGGGAGTGGTAAGGGAGATGCTAGAAACATGGAATGTTTTCAAGGAATTCTTCTTAGACATGACATACTATTATTTCCACCACGTTTTCTTGGTCCAAGCAATCCATGACCAGATTTAAAAATTGAGAAACATACTCCACCTTCAGGGAGGCATTGCAAGCCATGTTGAATTGGGTAAAAATATATCATCATCTTACAGGGCAGAGAGTACCTGGTAGTAAACAATAATAAAATCAATTACAGTATCCATCTTATTGTTGTCTATCCTTCAATCTTATCAGCTTTTTTTTTTTTATCGCATTCATTACTTTGCTCTTTTCCTCTACATACAGGTACTCACCTCTTTGCTTCTTATCCTCTCTTTATGGTCATCTGCTCTTTGGCTCCTAAGATTCAGGGTTCTCATGAATTACTTTCCCCTCCTCCACATTAGAATCCTGCTTTTGGGGATGACAACTGTCCAGTTGCACTTTGCCATCAAAAGTTCTCATTGATTGTTGTTGACCATTTATCTGTAAATATGAAGTATCTCTTTGTTTGTATTTTAAGATTTTATTTATTTGACAGAGACACAGCGAGAGAGGGAACACAAGCAGGGGGAGTGGGAGAGGGAGAAGCAGGCTTCCAGGCTTCCCGCTGAGCAGGGAGCCCGATGCAGAGCTCGATGTGGGGCTCATCCCAGGACCCCGGGATCATGACCTGAGTCGAAGGCAGACGCTTAACGACTGGGCCACCCAGGTGCCCCATCTCTTGGTTTAAAAAAGGTGGTATGGAAGGAGTGGAAGAAAAGAGGAAAGATCATTGGTATCTATAGGGCAAAGCAGTATTTCTTCTCACAGAGTATTTTCTTATGAGTAGGAGGAAGCTGCAGAACCTTTACATACTGTTGTGCCCTGCATAAAGATGGCCAGTGATGAGCACTGGCAGGAGCTGAAATTCATCCCTTTCCATCAACTAAGCCATATGCTCTTCATCAGCCTGGAAAAAGAGTGCCTTTTGGCTGTTTTGCACAACAGTGTTATATGTGCTAACAGCAGCCCACTTCTACTGTTTATGTACTTTATATAATAAGGGTCCTAAGTATATAGTCTTCGGTGTCTGGCTTCTTTCAACATTATTTTTGTAATCTTCATTCATATTGTTGTATGTGGTTGTAATTTATTCTCAGTGCTATATGGTGTTTATACAATTTAATTTATTAAGATTCATTTGAGGAGTTTTCAATTTGGAGCATATAAATATTTTTGCTATGACAATTAGCATAGATGTTTGGGGGATATATTTGCTTATTTCTGTTAAATATATTCTTAGAGGTATAATTACTAGATCATAGTGTGTGTGTGTGTGTGTGTGTGTGTGCATGCGTTATATAATTTTATATAGTTATATAGTCATGGTTATAAATACAGTCATAGTATAGGTATTAGTTTTAGTATTATGAGCATATAGTTCTCCAAAGTGTTTTACTAGTTGACACTCCCACCATTTGTGTGTTGGGGTTCTGGTTATTTTATATTTTTGCCATTACCTAGCCCTCTGATGGGTATGCAATGGGTTTTTATTAGGGTTTAATTATCAAGCCCCTAATAATTAACAAAGTTGAGCATCTTTTAGCATATATATTAACCTTTTGGATATGCTCTTTTATTAAGTGTTAATGTCTTTTACCAATTTTTCTAGTTTTTTTAAGATTTATTTATTTATCAGAGAAAGAGAGCATAAGCAGGGGGCAGGGGCAGAAGGAGAATGAGAAACAGAGAGCCTGAATTGGGACTCTATCCTAGGACCCTGGGATCATGACCTGAGCCAAAGGCAGATGCTTAACTTACTGAGCCACCCAGGTGCCCCCAATTTTTCTATTGAATTGTCTCTTTTTTCTTATTGACAGGGATTCTTTATATAATCTTTTGTTGAATATATGTTTTCTGAGGATGTTTTTTTATTTGCAGATTGTTTTATCCCTCTCCTAAAGGTGTTTTTTGATAACAGAAATTCTTAATTTTAATCTAATACAGTTTATTGAGTTTTTCTTTTGTGAATACTACCTTGGAGTCCCATTTAAGAAATCTTGGCATAACCCAAGTTAACAAAGATTTCTTTAAAAAAAAACTTTATTATTTTACCTTTAACTTTTAGATATGCATTTTTGAACTGATTATTTTTCTGTGATAAGTTGTCCAGACACATTTTTCTTACCGATACCCAATTGGTCCCAGCTCCTATATTGAAAAGTTCATCTTTTACCCACGGTAATATAGTATCACCTTTCTCATAAATTCAAGGCAAACTTTAATGTTGAAAACATGTTTAAAAATGACATGATGTATAATAAGTGCCCACTATGAACATCTGCGTTTGAAATGGCTTTTTCTTTTGCTGGAGTTAAAATATTTTTAAAATATTTTATTAACCTTATTTCTTTATTCAATTAGTGAAAAGTAGTAATGATAATTCCTTGGGTAATCTGATTTTTATTAAGCTTTCTTGCCATGTGCAAATGACAAATATTTAAAAATAAATGAAGTAAAAGGTGTACTTCTGCTCAGAGTTATCTCTACTCACTATAGTGACCTCTTAACATATGGAGAGAAATTTCTATCTCCAAGTAACCTTAGAAATATATTTATTTTAATATAAGAAAATTTTAGACCCAGAAAAATGAAGTAACTTGTCACAGTTCTAGTTAGAGAAAGAGGCCAGAATTTAAATCCAGAAATCTTGAGCCTTATTTTCTCAGAGACTCTTATATTTTTTAAAAACAATAAAAGAAAAATCTGACTTACCTAATCATTTTTAAAAACCTGGCAATTCAACAAACATATAATTTCACTAGCCTCTTTGTGCTCCATATGATTGGAGATCAGTGGGTCTCTGGATTTTGAGTTTGAGACAATGGAAGCCCTCTGCCAGTCTCCTCAGGACCCCTGTTATGGTCTGAATGTTTGTGTCCCCCCAAAATTCATATGTTGAAATTCTAGTCCCCAAACATGATGGTATTAAGAGGTGCGACCTTTGTGAGGTTCTTAAGTCAAATGGGGGTAGAGCCCTCTTGAATGCAATTAAAGAGGGGAGGTGGGGGATGGGAAAGTAGGTGGTGGGGGATTAAGGAGTGCACTAACTGTACAACACTGAGTGTTGTATGGAAGTGTTGAATCACATTGTACACCTGACACCTGAAACTAATATTATACTGTATGTTAACTAATCGAAATTTAAATAAAAACTTAAAAAAAAAAAAAGCTCCCTAGCCCCTTTTGCTATATAAGGACACAGAGAAGGCACTGGCTGTGAACCAAAATATGACCATGCTGACGTCTTGATCCCAAACTTCCATCCTCCAAAACTGTGAGAAATAAGTGTCTGTTGTTTATAAGCTACCCAGTCTGTGGTATCTTGTTACAGCAGCCTGAACTGTCAACCTCCTGGTGACAAATCAGGGAAGCAACACAAAATGGTAAAAAGAGGCCCTGCCTGTGTGAATTCTTGCTAATACCCAGAGTGATGACTCTAAGCCACCATTCACTGTGTAGATTTTGGAAAATTATACAACAGTTTGTGAGGAAAACCAAATTTCCCTCTTGATGTATCTGTGTATGTATACATGTGTGATAGGGTATTTATATCTTCTATATACTTTCATGTATTTTTCTTGATCTTTTTACTTGGACTTTATATAAATTAAGAAATATATATAAGAATGCCTGGGTGGGTCAGTCAGTTAAGCATCTGCCTTCGGCTCAGATCATGATCCTGAAGTCCTGGGATTGAGCCCTGTGTCGGGCTCCCTGCTAAGTGGGGAGGTTACTTCTCTTCCCTATGCTCATTTCTCATGCTCTCTCTCTTATACTCTCTCTCAAATAAATCAATAAAATCTTTTAAAAAAATACAAATTATGTCTAATTGATAGTCATTCCATATTTTTTTTCATCCAGAGGTCAATATCTAACGTAGTCACGTATTTCCTCTTTTTGAAAATGGAGACATTTGCTCCTTTCTGGTTGTCTTGCATTTTTCCCTTCCTGCATAATTAAAATATTTCTGGAAATGAGTCTGAGGTCATATTTGTACATTTCTACAGCTCCCTAGAATATAAATCTTCACAGTTTTGAGACTTGGGTTGATTTAAAGTAACTAGGGAGTGCCTCGGGCCATTTACATATTACCTCAAGCAGCAATATCTTTCTTTTGGTATTGTTCTTTTTTTAGCTCAAAGGTCATTTTCTTTGCTAGAAAAGATGGAATTCAAAGAATATTTGGATATTCTTCTTTCTTTCATTTGTAATAATAAATTTTCACTAAGCAGTATGTCTATTCTTCTCATCTCTCTACAAGTAAAACTATAGAAGAGTATGGATTTTCTTCTTTTGAAATACGATGGCTTAATGGATTCAAGAAGACATGGATGTGAATCCTAATTTTGTTTCATTTATTAGTTTGGGCACGTTTCTTAACTTTTAGAAGCTTTTTTCATCTGTAATTCTGAAAAAGTATGATCACTCAAGATTTATATTCTTTAAGTCCCTATCAAGATAGGGACTTAGCGTGCAATGTAAATATAAAATGTTTAGCATAGTGTTTGGCATGTACTTTTAGTAAATTGTTAATTTAATTAAGTCACAAGTTCAATTTACACTGTGTTTTCAGGGGCTCATCATCACAGAGTGATTAATAGTGATTGTGTATGAGTTGTGTCTCTGGGAAGCAGACCATGAGCTGGAGTTAGGAGTGCAGGAGTTTAATTTGGGGGTGGGGGGGGCCGGAAAAGCCTTCAGACTGCAATCCAGATCTGTCTTCTGTGAAAAGAGAAGCAAGAATCTTAGACTAAGGTAGAGATCTGTCACATTCTCATCTGGCCAAAGGAGTTTTGGAGCAAAATTACCCAGTAGAGGAGACTCGCAATAGGCAGGAATACCAGACTCTAACACCTTTGCTACACTCATCACTGGCTGGGGGAAACCTGGGAGGAGTGTAGCTTTGGTTCAAAAATTTAGACATTATAGTTAGATACTGTCAGCCAACTGTGCTTCTTGTAGCCAAATGGCAAACTTTCTTGAAGGGAAATCCAAGCAATACCTCTCATGCTGTGTTCGTTCAAATATGTCTCCTCCCCTTACTAACTTGAGGGCTATAAGGTACTTCACCCCTCTGCCCTTGGTTTCTTCATCTGTAACATGAAGAAAGTAATGGTAGGTACTACAACGTTATTGTGAAAGTTAAATGACATATATAGAGTACTTTGGATAGCATCTGGAACAGAGAATTAATAAATACTTGCTATTAGTATTGGCATATTCTTACATATTTTTCTACTTCCTTTGATTTATTCTTGCCTATATACTCCCCTCTTGCATCTTATGTACCTATAGTTTAAAAAAATACAGATTTTGATGTGAACTTAAAATTCCTCTTTAAAAAAAAGCCTTTAAAAAAACTCCTCAAAGAGTATCCTGAGTAAATACTCGTTGATTATATGCCTTTCCTTCCTCTGATTTCTCACTTTTTGTTATTGTCAGTCCAGGTAATTGCACCTATTAATATTTCACTTAATAATCCCATTTGGTATAGGTAAGAAGAGAGTCTACATGAGATTTTCATGTAAAAAGCTTGCAAAATCAATGTACTGGTTCCACAGTATGAACAAAATAAGCTTCTCTGAGAGAAAATCATAAGCATTATGTGCTATATCCTTCCCAGATAAAATGGAGCTATTTTATGTCCATCAAAGTTGAAATAAGATTTAGTTTAGTGGACCAGAAAAATATTACCTGTTTTGAAATAAATACAATGGAACAATTCCAAAGAAATCCAATTTTGATCAGCATTGCTTGCAAGGATTAGAAAGTTTCAGAAAATTTAGATGTTCTGAATGCTTTTTGTTGTTTGGGATTCTTTTCTAAGATTAACTGAGCATATTATGTAAAGATGAACCAGCTTTATCCTTGTGCTCTTTCAATTCAAAAATGAAAAATTTAACAATGAGTTATATTCTCATCCATTCCAAGAATCTAAGTTTTTTTAAGTTGTAGCATGTTTTATTTCTTAAGTCATGATAAGAATGTCTAAATTAGTTGTTGAGATTTAAAACTATTTTGAAGTCATTTGTTTTTACATAATTGACACTGGTAAAATGATATGCCAATGTGAGCCCTGATTTGAAAAGGGAGCCCCATAAAAAGCCTTCAATGGGTTCCCCATTAAATTGTCTTTTTTTGTAACAACATATATAATGTCAACAAAGTTGAAGTTTTTAGGTGTATCATCCTCCTAAGAGGATACTCCTTTAGAGCTGTCCCAGGGCCGCTGTTAGTATTCTTATTTAAAAATAGAAACTATAGGGGTGCGTGGGTGGCTCAGTTGGTTAAGCATCTGACTGTTGACTTCAACTCAGGTCATGATCTCAGGGTTGTGAGATCAAGCCCCACATTGGGCTCTGCTCTGGGCGTGGAGCCTGCCTAAGAATTTCTCTCTCTCTCCCTCTACTCCTCCCCCACCTCTCTCTCCCTCTCTTAAAAAAAAAAAATAGAAACTATAAACTATGCTTGTAGAAAAGAAATTGGATTGTTTTGGCCGGCTTAAATGATCATGTCTTTGTTTTCTTTTAAAATGTCCTCTTTTTTAAAATCATGTAGTATGACATATAGGAATGTAAGTAATGAATCTGAGTACTGTTTCATGATCCTTCAGTCACTACTCTTCAAACACAGCCATAGCAGTAATTTATTCACTGTAAATATTTATTGAGCAACTACTTTGTGGCTGGCCTACTTCTAGGTTCAATGGTATAGAAGTGAACAATTGACATAGGTTTTATTCTTCAGCTTAGGATTCTCCATTATAATTAAAGTAAAAATTCTTACATTGCCTACAAGGCTAAATCAGTACACAAGCCTCTATATCTATGAACTTAAGTCATACAAGATACCCTGAGCTTATTCTCCTGTAAGCCAAACTGTTCTATGGCCCTTCTCTTTGTCTATGAACATATCAACCTTTTTCCTGCCTCGGGCCATTGGCACTACCTGTTATCTTTATCTCGTATGCCCTTCCTTCAGATCCTGTGGTTTCTTTCCATTATTCAGATCTCTGTCAAAAATGCAACCTCACAGGCCTAAATAAAAGAGCTCCCAGCCCCACTCTCCAATCACTACCTATCCCTTAACATTGTTTTATTTTCATATCCAAAATAAGAATTATTGGAATTTATCTTTTTTTTTAAATATATATTGATTTTTACAAATTGTTCATGGCCTTTCTAATATTATGATTCCATTTGACAGTCACATCCCAAATTTTGCCCTAGTTTCTAAGAACCTACCATATGCTGTTCCGGGATCACTTTGTTCTGAGTTCTATCATAGCACTGAGTACTCTCTATATTGTAGTGATCTTTTATTTGATTGCCCCTAGCACTAATATGCAAGCTGTTTGAGGGTAGGAACTGCAGCTTCACATTCAGTTATAACTCTTAGAGCAATGCAGTACACAGTGAATTCTCAAAAAAAATTATTGATCAAATTAGTTTTTAAATTTGCACAATATTTACCATTTAATTACTACATGCTGTTTCAACTGTTTCACATAAACAAGGGGAAAGGGACATAAGCTTAATATACCTTCTTCTTAAAAAAGTGTTGCAATGTTACATTCTTACCCTAAAACTCTCAGAGCCATATATTCTTAACAAGCCACTTGTGAGTTCTAGGATATCGAATCTCTCATTAAAGGTCTATAAGATATAAAGCAAGTAGCAAGAACTATGAAAATTTGGGGTACTATCATTTGAAATTTCTGTTTTAGGTCACATAATTCCCTTAAAATAACCCTGGAGAAAATCTCTGACATTTCATAGGAAGGAACTCATTTGCATATATGGATGAGAGGATGAGAGAAGTTTTATGTGCTAATATTTTAATTATTTGGATATCTGACTTATTTCTACAACCATTTTAATGTATACCCCTTCTGTTAGCAAAGAGCAGATTGAATTTCTTCCAACAGTGACAACATTGTTGGAATTTTGGAATTTCTTCCAACACTGATTATAGTTCTTCAGTATCATGAAAACCAATTATTAGTTTTTCAAGGAGAAGTATGTTTGTTACTTATCATAACAGATAATTCCTTCTATTCAGATAAACTTATGGAGTAGATATTAGATAAGGAAAAGAATAGTTAATGACCCTATTATATGCAGAGAACAAAACATAAATCTATTACTTGATTATGGTTCTTTTCATAAGAATTCTGTTTCAAAATGGAATTTACATCCTCAAATACTTTAAGAAAACAATACAATAGATCACCGATTAAATCAGCTACAACCTGTGTCACTGAAGTAACTTCCTCATATATCACTAGAATTAGCCAGAATACAGACACTATTGGTTGACTCATTACCTTAACATTATACAAAGAAAAATAATTCAGCTTTTATATTCAAATATTATTCTTCTATATGTGGTTAAAAATACATGTAAATGACAGGAACATCAGAAATCTTATTAAATAAACAATTAAACTGGCCCAAGTATTAGGTAAAGCCACTACTTAATTCTCTAATAACCTTAGATCTAGAATCAAGTTTTTGAAAATATTAAACTAATTCCTCTTACAAGGGCACCTTTCATTAATTAGTTTTAGGATGTCATTCTACTCTAGAATTGTATTCTCAAGAGCATAGTAATTTTTATGCTCTGGAAAAAGGTATGGGTTGGCATTGCTTTTGCTTTCTGTTACTTTTACTGAAGCAGTCCAGGCAACTTGAACTGAAATTAATGGAAGAGAGAAAAATCAGCATCATTCGGTGGAAATTTCCATGCACCACAGTCTGTGGAGTTCTTTGTAGCAATCTAGGGTAAAATGGGCAGTGATTTCCGTTCTAAAAAGTTTTTTCAACACTGGCCTTTGATAGTGCATGAAAAGATGTATTCCAGTCCCTGGCAGCCACACATGCCCAAATAGTCACAGTGATTGCACCTTACACAGATTTATATGACGAGGCTTTTCCACACTGAGATGGTCAGAGATTTATGTCCATATTCCTCCAATGCAGAAAAAAAATATGCGCTAACCATATGCCAATTGGTTATATATAATACCTCAACTTGGGCAGCACTGCTTTAAAAGAAAGATGAACTCAAGAGCAAACTGGAAAGAAGAGAAAATGTGGCTTAGAAGAAAAGGGCAGATTGACTTATTTCACTTACCATAATATCCTCCAGTTCCATCCCTGTCGATCAGAGAAAGAATTATCATATGGTTTCACTCATATGTGGAACATAAGGAATAGTGTGGAGGACCACAGGGGAAGGGAGGGAAAATGAATGGGAAGAAATCAGAGAGGGAGACAAACCATGAGAGACTTTTGACTCCAGGAAACAAACCGGGCGTTGCGGAAAGGGAGGTGGGTGGGGGGATGGGCTAGGTGGGTGATGGGCATTAAGGAGGGCACGTGATGTGATGAGCACTGGGTGTTATACTGAACTGATGAATCATTGAACATTATATCAAAAACAGTGATGCACTATACCTTGGCTAATTGAATTTAAATTAAAAAAGAACAGAGAAAGGGGAGGACAGTATGGATAAAGCTGTAGAATACTGAAATGAGCAAAGGAGTAAAAAAGAAAAATGGTGATGAGCCAGATTTTATCTTCGAGTCCTATAACAAATTTAGGTTCATTTTCTTATTAACTTCTCCAGTTCCCCACACATTTGTCATGCTCATTCCATATTGTTTTCCAGATCATTTTATTTTCTTAGTCTTTTAAAACCAGTACAAGAATTACTTCCAGAAAGAGGCTTATTGGCCTCCTGACTTCACATGAGCAAAAATAGTCCTTTAGGACTGCAAGTAATGACCTCTGGCATGTCATGTATAGACAGTTTTAATTTTAAGTTAGTAAAACGTTTGGTGGAAATATTAGGGACAAGTGAGAGCATACAGTAAATGAGATTACAGCTCTATTTTTCCCCCACACATGAATGAAGCAAGTTGTCACGAGGGCAGGTAGGGTGTGGCCAGGCTCCCCTACCATGGTGAGGGAATTTCTCTCCCACAGTACATCCTGGGAAGTACTCTTATTTTATAAACCCTTCAAAGGTTCATGATCGTGAGGAGAGCCATGATCTTTCTTCATTTCAGGAAGAAAACAAACAACTGACCACACTGGAACCATAATGCTTTTCCTATTCCATGTCTGTATACTAAAGATGATCCCTCTCTCTGTGACATGTGCATTTTTCCCACGGTGAGCTCTGCTCAGCTGTTGTGTCAACCTACGGTCTAAAAATGCAAGTATAACTGTTGGATAAAGTATGGCCCCAACTACAGAAGCATGAGGGATGAAATTGATCTATATTAACAGTTATTTTCCCTTCTACAACCCTGTGCCCTCTATTTTAATATAATTTTTAATAAGTAAGGACTCCCAAATTTGCACCTTTCCTGTTACTCCGTATCTTCCCATTAGAACCTTTAAGCCATTGGCCTTTCCCATTAACCTGTTTTTTGAGGACACAGACCTTTAAAGTGAGTAATAAAATTGCTTTTTTTTCTAGAATAATTCTTGTGATTTTTATTCATGAAAATATGCCACACAATATGGGGATTGACAGTTCCCCACATTTTTGGGTTGAATCCTGGGTTCAAAAAATAGACTTTCTCATAAATAATCAAAATGGAGGCTTTCAAATCATGGTGTTGTATGCAAAAAGGAAGCGGATGATGAGTAAGGCTGATTTTAAGTGACTTAGTCACTTATTTAAGTGACTAAATAATAAACTCAAGGATTGCAGCAACAGAACAACAGGAGGAATCATCGTGCTCTTTTGTGATTAGAACAGAGATAGTTTGATATACCTCCTCCCTTCAAAGACCTGCATTTTAAAATAATTATCTTCTGTTTAGCATGATAACCTTTTGCTTTACTACTTCTATTACTGACATTTTTCAAAACATTCTTTCCCTCCCATTCCTCCTTTAGAAACTGGAATCTCAAAAGAAGGATTTAAACATGGCTGCATTTAGACAATACGATGTACATGACAGAGAAAATTTTAAATACTGCAATTTAAGACACATAACGTCACAGTTACTTTAATCTTAGTTACATCCTCCTATTATTACAATTCTAATCTGAATTTCTGGTTCGACATATTTGATCCTGTGGGCATACTCTCAGATGTCCAAAGCCTTAGATACTTTCCCATTTCATTTGATTTTTACCTTTTGTTTGGATTCAAAGTTGTGGTTATTGAAACAATTAGGGAAAAAGAACAATGAGCAAGCTTTCAAAACATAAAATTCTCCTAATCTGTAAAATCCACCCCATGACCAAATTTTAGACCTATCAAAAAACCTTAAATCAGATCATTTTGATCTAGACTATTTCTACCCTCAGAGAAATATAAGAGGTCACTCTTCTGCCAGTGAGTAGGTTTTTTTTTTAATTTTTAAAGGTATTATTTCTAAGTAATCTCTACCTGACATGGGGCTCAAACTCACGACCCAAAGATTAAGAGTCACTTTCTCTACTGACTGAGCCACCCAGGCACCCCTTAAAAAAATTCTTTAAAGATTTTTAAGTAATGCCAGTGAGTAGTTTTAAAAAATGTAAAAAATCCTTTTTCACCAGTGGAGCATCCCTTTCTCATCTCACCTGACCATCACCTATCACATCAGTGAGAACATGCACACCTTCTCTTAGAAACATAGCAAAAGTTACAGCTTTGTCTACCAGCACAGGTGGAGCAGTGTAGATGATAATGGAAGAGAAGTGAGGAAATCTGGAAGTCTTGTAAGGATCAATGAGAAACATGAAATTACTTTGTAAATTATGTATTACAATGTATATATAAATATTGCCATTCTTTTCCCCATGACTCTTATTATTATTGATGCTGTTGCTGCTAGTACCACTACCACAGTTAATATTTGGATTTTCTAGAGCCTGAAGGAATCTCAAAGATCCTATTTGTCCATGAGGGGAGGCATAGTACCATCAATTGATAACAGGCCTTGTCACAGATATCCATATCTGAATTCTGGCTCAGTATTCAATATCTATGTGATTTGAGGCAAAATATCTTAATTATCTGTGCCTCAGGTTCTTTATATGTGGTGTGGGAATAAAAATTGTATCTGAGTTTCAATTTAAAAAAAATGTATCTGGGGTACCTTCGGCTCAGGTCGTGATCCCACGGTCCTGGGATTGAGGCCTGCACTGGGCTCCCTGCTCAGCAGGGAATCTGCTTCTCCTTCTCCCTTTGCCCCCCTCCCTGCTTGTGCACATGCGCTCTCTCTTCCTATGTAAAGAACTAGATAAATATGTACAAATAACCTATATGAAACAACTGTTTCCAGACATTAGGCCATACCCAGAGCTGACTGTTTGCCATTAAAGAAGGGAAAAAAAAAACATGCTGAGACCTACAATCATTTCAGCTTTCTGGCTGGATGCATGTTCCAGATTATGGAGCAGGGAGAGAGAATCTAGCTAAGGGTAACATTTTTGCTCAGTTGAGGGGTTAGCAAGCAGAGATCAGGGAAGCTAAGGCAGCTGGAATTTTTAGGGCAGTACAGTAGTCAAGGGAGGAGCACTAAAATTTACAGAGGGTTTCCACTGGTCTTTAAGTCTTGAACTATCACATGCGATCAGACCCTATGAGGCCATCAAAGAACAATTACTGGAGCAGGCCAACTTCTGGGAGCTATTCACTGAAAAATTACCAAATGGAATTTTTAAAGGGATTGAATATATTTGAGTTCTGATGAGCCAGAGCAGAAATATCTCACTGAACATTCAGTAGAGAATCTACTTTATAGTAAAAAACCTTTAAGCAGTTCAGCCTGTATTGCTTCTCTTCATGGAGCCCCTTCTTGTTTCTGCTTCGTTTTCTAATGTTAGATGTGGGGATGGGGGTAAACTTTACTAAAAGGGGAGTGGAGATGTGACCGTCTTCTTACAAGAGGAAAAAGAGGAATAGAAGAGTAGAGATAGAAAATAAATATAAGATACACATATGCATGAATCTAAAGGGAAAGGGACAAATTTCATAAAAACAAGAGTTCTGAACCATTTTAACACTCATGACAAACACACTTACCTCTCAGCACCATGGCCTAATAATGTTCTTCATTATGACCCCCATCGGTGCTTCTTTTTCTTGGCAGGTAGAATACAGAGGGCTTGAATTCAGCTAGCAAAACAGAAGTTTTCCATTAGTAATCATGACCTGAACTCCAGTGATGGCAACATGGGAAAAAAAAGGAAATAAATTGAGAGATGCTGCTGAGGGATAAATTAAAGGCTGGAGTTTCAAAGATTAAAAAAGAAAATGGTGGCACCATTAATAGTATATGGAATATGTATACAATAGACAAGGATACAAAAAAGTATGCCATGTCTTAAACATGTGGAAATCAGTAATTTTGCATATACTGAATTGAAAGTGCTGGTGTAGCACTGAGGTGAAGTTGTGCAGCTGATAACAGAATAAAGAGACATATTTTATGTGAGCTGCTGGAATTGAATATATAGAATTTAAAGTGACCTGCTTAGAGGTGACCATAGACATTTAGAAGGTAATTAATGAAGAAGTTGACATTAAGGGAACTAAAAGAAAGTTTAGGATAAAATTTGAAGTAAATCGTACATTCAGATGAGTGAAATGGAAGATGAGCTAGCCAACATAGATGAAGGGTGGTAAGAAGTGAGATTTCCAGTGTTCAGTGGGTAAATTAGCTTGCTAGGGCTGTGTGATATCATGATTATAATAGGAAATATGTATTTGTTTTTTGACATCCTTCCAGCACAGAGCTCCTAAAGCCCTTAGGATTTCCCTAAGTGATGGGAGCAATAAATGTGTTTTTGTTATGGTAATGAAGTGACTTTGGGAACACATCTAAAGAAGAGGGCTGTTTGCCAGGAGAACCAGCCTGTGATTAGAAGATTGGAACTTTCAGTCCCACTCCCTAAAAAACACCCTGGGAAGGGAGAGGGGCTGGACATTGTATTCAATTACCAATGGCCAGTGATTTAATCAAGCATGCCTATGTAATGAAGCCTCCATAAAAACCCAAAAGGGTGGAGTTTGGAGACCTTTCAGGTTGGTGAACATGAGATTAGGGGAGAGTGGCAAAGTATGGTAGCTCCACATGCTTTCCCAATGCTTTGTTCTATGCATCTCTTTCATCTGTCTGTTCCTGAGCTATATTGCTTTTGTAATGATCTGGTTATCTAGCATGTAAAGTGTTTTTCTAAATTCTTTGAGCTGCTTTAGCAAATTAATCACACCCAAGGAGGGGGTCATGGGAGTCTCCAATCTGTGCCCTGTGGGTCAGAAACTAAGATGACAGCATGGGCTTACAATTGGCATCTGAAGTGAGCATGGGGGAGCAGGGCAATCTTGCAGGACTAAGCCCTTACCCTGTGGAATATGATGCTATCTTTAGGTAGATAGTATTACTGAGTTGAGTAGGACACCCAGCTGTTGTCAGAAAATTGGTGGTATGGGGAATACACACACACACACACACACACACACACACACACACACACACACACACACAAATAATTGGGTGTAGTACCCTTAGGCTGCTATAACAAAATGCCATAGATTGGATGGCTTAAACAACAGAAACTTGTTTTCTTAACATTCTGGAGGCTAGAAGTCTAAGACCAAGATGTCAGCAAGTTTGGATTCTTCTGAGGCCTCTCTCCTTGGTTTGCAGGTGACTGCCTTTTCACTGTGTCATTCAGGGTCTTTTCTCTGTGAAGGAAGATCCCTGATGTATCTCTGTATGTCCTAATATCCCAGAACACCAGTCAGATTGGATTAGGGCCTACCCTAACAGCCTCATTTTTATTTAATTACTTCTTTAAAGGCCCTATCTTCAAGTATAGGCAAATTCTGAGGACTGCGGTCTAAAACTCAACAAACAAATTTTGAGGGAACACAATCAGCCCATAACAGTGAGGGAGAAAGAGAAGCATTTCAAGAAAGGCATACTGAAGAATATCTACAATTAAGTATAGAGCAATCAAGGATAAAGGGATTACAAAACATAAACTATGGAATTCATAAACAGAATACTGTGACAGAATGAAAAGCGTTTAGGATTGAGTGGTTGAATGGATAATGAAGACACAGATGTTGCAGTTTGAGATTGGAAGGGCTATTTGTTTTTTTAAATGTAAAGATCTGAGCATTTTCAGGTGAATGGAAGAAGTTGATGATACACAACAAAATAGATATGGTTAATGGAAAAAAATGTGAAGGACTTTGGAGGGAAATGGATTAGAAAGAAAAAGGGTTAAGGGGATTTAATTTGCAATATATTTTTTTTAAGTCATGGGAGAGAGACGTTGAATATGCCAGTTGGTCTCAACCTTCATTAAAATATGTTGCTAGATGATGGACTCTGAAAAACAAACTGAGGTTTCTAGAGGGGAGGAGGGTAGGGGGATGGGTTAGCCTGGTGATGGGTATTAAAGAGGGCACATTCTGCATGGAGCACTGGGTGTTATGAACAAACAATGAATCATGGAACACTACACCAAAACAAATTATGTAATATATGGTGATTAACATAACAATAAAAAATAAAAAAAAATATGTTGCTAGGCCATCTTGAAAACAATGAAAAGTGTTTGTCTTTCTCTGACTAGCTTATTTCACTTAGCAACTTGTATGAGATGTCCAAACTGGTCAAACACAAAGAAGCAGAGAGTGGAATGATGGTTGTCAGAATCTGGAGGAATGGGAAATGGGAAGTTGCTGTTCAACGGGGTATAAAGTTGCCATTATATGAGATGATTATATTCTAGAGATCTGCTATACAACTTGGTACCTATAGTTATAATACTGTATTGTACATTTAAAAATTTAAGAGGTAGATTTCATGTTAAGTGCTGTTACCATAAAAAAAAATAAAAGTGGTACAACTCTAACTTACTGGTAATGTAAACAGTGAGTGATGGAGAGAACAGAAGTTAATGTAATATTGGTGTTGAGGAGTTTTAATAAGAAAGAATGAATGGGAGGTTGAAGATAGGAAATTGTATTTAAAGACGTGTTTGGTAGAATGCTGGAGAAATCATAGGAATAGAACGTTCTTCAGAAGAAACAATGATAACACTACGGGTTTCGAGAATTTGGCAAATAAAGAAAAGTAGTTTAATTTCACTAAAGAATCGGTGAAAGATGAGCTAATATCAGACAGCTGACATTAACAGAAGTAATCACTTATTTTTTTTTTTTCCTGTCTCTTTTAGTGGCCCTGCTCATATATTAATCCACATTAGGAACTAAGGGGTTATTTTCATTCTGTAACAGTGCCTTATCTTTGAATTATCTGAGTGGTTTTCATTATAAACTTTTGTTGCAAATTTTAATAGGCTGAATATACACAGCCTTAGGAAAACTAATTTGTTTCTAAGGAATTCTTTAATAGCTATTACAAAAACTAAGAAAAAAACAGGCCTTAAAAAAGGGGTTAAAGTTGATTTATCTATGTCTCAGAAAATGCAAGCTAACTGAAAACACAACATGCCTCAATGCATGGAAATTGTTGTCATAAAAATAAATTATCTCAGTGGATATGCATTCAGAAAGTGGTAAATAATGCTATTCACTCATAAGAACACATTTAAACTGGAAAAAATTACAGACATCTCCCATTAAGAAAGTCTCTTATGTTCTTATAATATAGACACAGTAAATGGTATAAAATCACAACACAGTCAGCAAGTCTGAAAACTCATGAGGTCATATCTACATAATGATAGGACCCAGGTTCAAAAATTCTATCATGCCCATGTTGCCTGTTCTCATTCTAGTACAAAATAATGTAACTAAAACAGAAATAGATGAGCAGATTTTTTTATCTATGGTTTCCTAGGATTAGAAAAATTTGATACATAATCACACTCACAAGGGATAAATTTGGCAGGGTAACATATTCACTTCCATTGCAGTTCAAAGGAAAAAAAGAGTTGCATAGACCTTTTATTCGTTCTATCTGATCTGTTCTTCTTCAGAAGCCTCCACCCCCACTGAGCAGCTGAAAGAAAGAAAACTAAATTTACCTAGTCCAGTCATCTTAGTTTGAATCAATAATGTCAAACGACTCTTTAAGTAATTCCATTTCTTTGGATAAAAAGGTTTTCTTTCAGATGACAATCTCTCCTTTTGAGAGAAGGTGGCCATTTATGCACTCTCATGTCAGAAGAGACTCAGGCTGTAAACCTACGTTATATGTAGGAGTGTTGACAATGCTGACTCCACCTTGTTCATGTCCCAGTGATGATCTCCCTTGGGGTTAAGTGTTCCAGGCCCCTTGGAGGTTAATGTATGCTTGACCAGAGTTCAGGAAGGCTTGTTCTGATCTTCCCTAAAGTTTAAATAACTAGTAGAGAAACATGGTTTCCTCTCCTCTGGCACACAGATGGTGTCACTTTAGATAACTACCCTTTGACTTCACCATAGTGCTCCTTGCTCTATGCAATCTGGGTATTTAGGTCCAGACTTTGTGGAGAATAGCTGTGTATTGCCCTGATCATTATCCACCCAACCTCCCATCCATAAGTTACCCTGAACAAAATTCTGTGTAAATGGTGTGGAGTGGCTTGATTCAGTTTTGGTCTCAAAGTGACTTCACAGTCTGACTTCACAGATGTTTTACTGTCCCTTCTCCACGTTCTAACAATGCCCCATGCATCTTCTGTGATCTTAGCTGTGGTCCAGTGAAGTACGACTGGTCAACTCTCTGGTCTAGTGAAGTACGACTAATCATATATCACCCTATGTGTGTTGTGGCGGCACCCACTTCTGGGTGCCTCTCTAGGACCCAGGTTCAAAATACTTGTCCTATGCCTCTAATTTCCAATCTGTACTAGCTCTGTCATGAAACTCTAAGTTTGACAGGACATCTCCTGTCCCCCTTTGCACATCTGCTTTTCTTCTCAAGGTGTGTCTGACGGCCCAGAGCCTTAGTACAACAAATAAAGGCCTAGAAGAACGTGTGCATGCACCTCTTCAAGTCTATCAGCATGCCTCTGGCCATCACCATTTAGCCAGTACTTTTATACCACATTGACACAGTGGATCCAGAGCATTTTATCAGAGATCTGCAGCTGCCATCACAATTCCTATGGAATTATGCACTTGCTACAATGTTTCTAAAATCTAACCTACAAGAATGGATTTTTTAAAAACCCTCACCTTTAAGTTTTGGTACTGAGTGATAAAGAAGAAAGGAGTTTTGACCTTGAAACTACCAACTCTCTCTTACCAGAGCAAGACTTATGACCCAGTCATCATAAGGAGATGGGAATATCTTCTCTGCAATATGAAAGAAAATCTATGAATAGAGTCTATTAGGCTTATTGCTTTATATACTAAAAAAATTTAGAAAATCATGCTCTATGGAAAAGCTTAGATATCTAGATAATTGTTTATCACCAAAATACTATTTTGAATATTATAAACTGACTACAGCATTAACTCTTTAATCCTTTGCATTCTTGCTGCATCAACTATTACTCTTCACATATAAACTGAAAAGGATGCTTGCTTCTGACAGACTAGTGAGACAACCACAAACCCATTACAGAAAAAAAAATGGTGCCTTAATATATTTCAAAATATCAGATCCACTATACTTAAAAGGGAAACTGTACACTTAGGGTGGAATTGATTTAAATTTGGAATCTATTATCTACCAATTTCCTCCAGACTTTCCACAAATTTCTTTTGAATTGAGAGAACCAAGCAAGTAGGGCTCATATTTTATCATTTCCTTATTTTCTATGCATTCCTCAGGCCAAATCAGAAATTGACTTCCTTACATAACATGAGTTATCCTTGAGAACCTGTAACTCTGGGATTATCCACTAACTACCTGATGAAAACACGAAATGTTAATACTCCATTTTTTCATGTGTGGTAGGATTCTATTAATGTCTATTAATTATCTACCTTACTTTGTTACTGTTCTCACAGAAACCTAGACTTCATTCACCTCTCATATGGCTTCGTTTCTTTCTTTGTCCATCACCTTCACCCTAAATTTGGCCTTAATAACCTGTACTGATCAAACATCTTTTTTGTCCATTCGGCATCATTTCTGTATTAGTTTCCAATAGCTGAGTAACAAATTACTGACTTAGTTCTTAACAAATTAACAATTTAGTTCTTAAAACAAAAGGGGTTTATTGTGATACCACTCTGTGTATCAAGAACTGGGGAGCCTTTCGGAGTGCTTCTGGCTCAAAGTTTCTCATGAGGTTGCCATCAAGTTTCCAGCTAGGCTGCAGTCATCTGGAGGATTTGCTGAAGCTGAAAGATTTACTTGGAATCTCACTCACATAGCTGTGGGCAAGAAGCCTTAGTTCCTTGCTGGCTACTAGCCAGAGGCCTCCATTCCTCCATACGGGCCGCAGGAAAGCTCCAGTGTTCTCATGACATGGAGAAAGCTGCATACCTTTTATGACCTAGTCTTACAACTGTGACTGGCTGTGACTTTTACATTCACCATATTCTATTTTTCAGAATCAAGTGATTAAATCCAGCCCAAATTTAAGGAAAGGGGAATTAAGCTTTACCTCTCAAAAGAAGGAGCATCAGATAATTTGTGGATATATTTTGAAACTACAACACCCTCCTACAGAGAACTACTTTTCTTCCATAATAATGCATCCACCTTTCATAGTCCTCTCCTGGACCCAGGAGTTAGCATGTAAGCAGATCAGGCCAATGACTTCCATCCAAAGGACAATGATAGTACATTCCAGAGCCTACTACTAAAGATCTTTCACTCTTCAACCCAAGAGATGTATCTACACTTACCTACCATAATCCCCTTACCAACATACTCTCTGCGCTCCCAAATCTATATATTTGTCCACCAGATTCCTGCCTGAAATACATTTCTAAATAATTTCCTCATCTTATTAGATATTCTTAATCTTTGTGTATAAAATCTTAATATATCTCTGAATTCTAGCTCAAATGCTACCTCATGTTAAGGTTTTCTGTGTAAAAAATATCTTACCCACCCTTCCCATCTTCTTATGTTCTCTCAGTCTTCAGCCATTGCATAGCAACCAGCTTCACACAGATCTGACCTGACAGCACCTCCCATGGGCTATACCAGTGATCTTTTGCTTTCTGTCCCAAGCTTCTCTGACACAGAACACCTTTGGGAAGCAATCTGGACACTTATGTGCAACCTGGGAGTATGAGAGCATTAATGTCCCAATGGGCCACTATTGATCGAATAGAGAGAGAATAATTGTTATTAAGTTCCGTCCTCTTTTGTCCTTTAGACAGGCAATGCTGGGACACACCCTTCATGGCTCCGCAGAATGTCAAGAGAGAATCAAGCAAGCCAGGTTGCTGTCAGTAGTGACCAATTCAAGAATGTACTCTGGAGTTGGCTTTCCCTCCTTCCCTGTTTCCCTCAGCCTGATCTGTCACTCCTCTTTCCTGCTAATATTTCTGAAAATAAACTACCTGCCCATTCTCTACTTCTGTTTCATAGGTCTATAGCTTGAGGAAGACAATCTACTTGGTGATAATAAAAAGCAATCACTTCTTCCTTCTCTATCACAGTGGGTCTTCTATGTTATGCCTCCCTGTACTTGGATGTAACATTTTTTAAAAGTGAAAACAGTGTGCTATTTATCTTCACAGCCATGATGCCCATCCCAGTGTTTTTCACATCATAGGTTTTCAATCATTTCTTGAATGAAAACATAATTTTTAAATTCCTTAAAAGTAAGTGACATAGTGAATACATATGCATGTTGTCCACAAAGCCAGATAAGAAACTTCTTTGTAAAATGTGCGCTATAATATTTAGTGAGACATATCAATTTCAGCTTGTTTATATTCTTAAAACAGATGCAAACTCTAGCAATTTGGATTTTGGGAGGCATCTCTTCTAGCAAATAATAGCTATAGATTTATGGGGAACTTTCAGGGATTTTAAGGACTTAATAAAACCCAAGCATCTTAGGATCATCTGAGGCTGTGTTATATGACATCAGAAAAAAAATAGCTTACAGAATAGCCAGATTAATAAGGAACGAAAAACATCATATTAACATAGAAACCAGCCCTATCATTTCCCTTTGCCTTTATTTCATAATGTTCTGCAGTGATGAAGGACACTTCTAGCAAAATATCCTTCTTATATTTTGGTTCATCTTTTTCCCAAATCTTCACAAAGTCAACATCTTTCATTCTAAAGAGTTATAAGGAATAACTGTTCTCCCTGTTCCCATTTGACTTTCTTAAAATTAATTTCCCACAGGGCGCCTGGGTGGCTCAGTTGGTTAAGCAACTGCCTTCGGCTCAGGTCATGATCCTGGAGTCCGGGGATCAAGTCCCACATTGGGCTCCTTGCTCAGCAGGGAGTCTGCTTCTCCCTCTGACCCTCTTCCCTCTCGTGCTATCTCTCATTCTCTCTCTCTCTCAAATAAATAAATAAAATCTTTAAAAAAATTTCCCACACACAGCAGCCAAAAAAATTTTGAAAATGCCTATCAGATCATGTCATCATCCTGCTTAAGACAGGGGATGTTAGGAAAAATCCACCTCTTACCTTGAATTATGTAGCTCTATATCATCAGACTCTTACTTGTCTCTCCCACCTTTCATACCATTCTCACTCTTGATTTTGGTGCCAGGCACACAGTCCAATATTCTGTAACATGCCAATTTTTTCTCATGTCGGGGTCTTCCTACTTCCATCTGGAGTGCTCTTCTATCTTTTTGCATGTCTGAGTTCTTATTGTCCTTCAGTATCAGTTCAATGTTACCTTCTTAAGATAATTCTCCCCTAATAATCATATCTAATGAAACCATACTCAACCATTTTTTTCACAGCACCTTTTACAATCCAACATTAAATTACATGTTTATTTATTATCAGTTTTCCTTGTCTCTCTCTACCCCTATCAGATCCATTAAAGCAGGGACCTTGTCTTTTGCTATATCCCCAGTGATCTTCCCACAGCAGGTGGTATTCAATAATTCTCTGTTGAATGAATGAATGAGAAACAATACATAGCATGGTAGGAAGAGCATGGGGCCTTAGAGTCAGGCTGTCTGGTTTTGAATATCAGCTGCATTGCCCACTAGCTGTACACCATAAGCAATTTACTTGGTCTCATGATGCGTCAATAAAATAGAAATGATGAAAAAACAATCGAACATTATTGTGAAGAATACATGCCTAGAACACAGCTCAGCATAAGCACTCACTGAACATTAGATTTGTCAGGGTGGGGAGCAACATGGCCTTATTTAAAGATGGAAACTGCCTGTATCTCCACCACTCATTTTTGAATTAAGAATACTAGTAATTGGAGGAAAGGAGAGTGGTGGTGGGTATTCTTTGTTCCCTTCCTGTAGAAAGGGAAAATTTAAAACTTTTCCAACAGCAAGACCCCTGAAAAAAGCTGGCCACAATCATGGGGTGACTTAGAGACAGCTAAGAAAAATGTCTAGGAAGTAGTGATGGTTCTTCATGGAGTACCACACATAATGACATGAAAGATTCTCAGAAAGAAAGGTCAAGGTGGGTAAATGCTCGCATTCCCTAAGATCAACTCATGAAAAGATGGAATAATTTTCCAAAAGGGACTGTGTACAGATGAAAAACACTATTTTGAACCAGGAACAATGGATAAGCTAAACTTAAAGTTTGCTTTTTGTTCTTTATTTCAGTTTTTTGAAACTAGAGTCAGATAGCAAGATGAAATCAGTAATAGGAAATAAGATTACAGATTTTATGAATTTGAGTTATAATGTATACATTTTGAAATTCCGATGCACACATGTACACTCATTTTGAATATTTTTAAAATATACTATGAAAAATCTCACCAATTATGCTATATCTGACACTAAGGAAAAGGTCCTCAAACTTGAATGGGCAAAAGAATTGCATGGTGGTGTTGTAAACTACAGATGTGCAGTCTTTACTTCTGAAGAGTCTGATTCAGCAGGATGAGGCAGGCCTGAAAATCTGTTTAAAAAAACCCTCTTTAGATGACCAATCATATGACAGGCTGCATGAGGACTAAACTGAAGATTTGTTAAACTGGTTGTTCCAATAAACTAAGAAGGCACTTTCACAGGGCTTATTCCACAAGGGAATAACAAGCCCAGATTTTAGATGGTATGAAAAGAGGGGAGTAAATCACTGAAAACACAAATGTCATCTGCTCACAATGTAAAAACGTCATAACTAATATTGGATGTATTAACTGATAACCAGAAAAAGTTGAAATACTTTAGAGAATGCAAACTCTGTATAATTAAAAAGTCTAGGGGAAAGAAATCTTACAAAGAAATGAAGACAAAATTTCATTATTTTATTCTTCTACCCTTCCTAATTATTTCATTTCCAAATAGCTTAAATTATACCTGAAGTCAAATACAAGCTGTGCCAACTGCTGACAGGTACCTTAATTTTATACCTATGAATGGGCATAATCAAGGGCAAATATGTTCCCCCTGGAGCCTCAAGTGACTTGAGCCAATTTGTCGTTTAAAAAAGAATCTTCTTCACACTGTGTGATTCCATCTGTATTTTACATTCGGCGACAGGCAAAACTAATCTATGCTGTTAGAGGTCAGAACTGTGGTTGCCCTTGGGGGAAGGGGTGGTAAGGACTGGGGATGGAGGTTTTGGGGAGAATGAGGAGGTTTTGGTGGTGCTGGTGATATTCTACTTCATGATCTGGGAGCTAGATACACAAGGGTTTAAAAACACTGAGCTATATACATAGGGCTGGTACTTTTTAAAATACGTTTTTGTAAAATAAAGTAAAATAAAATAACCTTTTGTTATTTTAGAATAGTTTTAGATTGTAAAGATAGTACTGAGAATTTCCATATACCTCACACCCAATTTCCCCTATTATTAACATCTTACATTTGTCATACTTTATTCAGATTTTCTGTTCCAGGATTCTATCCAGAATTTCACACTGCATTTAGACATCATGTCTCATTACCTGTTACAGTTTACCAAAGTTTTTTTTTGTTTGTTTGTTTAGTTTTGATGACATTAACAATTTCTAGAACATGGTCAGGTATTTTTATCCCTCAATTAGGATTTGTCTGATATTTTTCTCATTATAGATTGGGGTTATGGGTTTTGGGGGGGAGGAAGTGCCATTCTAATCACAACATATCAAGAGTGCATACTATCAATATGACTTACCACTATTGATGTTAACATTCATCACCTGCCTAAGGTAGTTATTGCCAGATTTCTCCACTGCAAAGTCACTTTTTCTCTTCCCTTTCTATACTGTGCTCTATAGACAGAAATCACTGTGTGTAGCCCACACTCAGTCAGTGGGAAGTTATGCTCTAACTACTTGAGGTTAAGATACCTACATAAATTATTTGGAATTCTTCTGCACAGGAGCTTTATCTATTTTCTCCTATTTATTTGTTTATTCTATCTGTTATATCAATATGAACTCATAAATATTTGTATTATACTTTGGACTGAATTAATATTACTTTATTATTTGCTCAAACTTTAGTCCCTGGGAACCATTTTAGTTGGTTCCTGTGCCCTTTTGATATATCCACATACTGTGCCTTTTTTGTTTGTTTTTGTTGTATTTGTTTGTTTATTTGTTATGGTAAGCAATTCTTTCCTTCCTGGCACTACAAAATACTCCAGGCTCCTCTTCTGTATTCCCTGCCTCAGGCTTAGAATCAGCCATTTCTTCAAGGAGCAAATGGCTCTTTTATTGGAGAATGATAAAACCAAGATCTGAGTGCTAAGTGTGATCACTGTCACTAGGATGTTGTTGATTCTAACCCTTCTCAGCTGACAGATCAAGAAAATATGTGTGTATATACTAGCTAATATAGGTTTAAATATCCTTAAATATTTCTGTATTAATTCAAATACAACTACATCAACTAATTCATTAATTTCTCAATTCATATTAATTCATCAACTACATAAGCTTAATATAAATTAAGCAAACTCTATTCCATTCTTGATGAAGCCTTCTAGCTCTTGTTCTTTCCTGTATGTAACCTCCCACTCCAATAATAAGAAACCTAGCTCCCACTGTATGCAAGCCATTAATTTAATTGGTCAGTTGCAGTATACATGTAAAACATTATCAGAATTATTAATCAGATATGCTGTGTGAAACAGTTTTATCAACTAGGGTACAGTATTTACATGCAGTTTCTTTTGCCTTTAGTCTCACAGACCCCACACATTTCCAAAATTACTTCAGTCAGCACCTTTCACCCCATCCCTTTTAGTGAACTTGTTTTATACATTTACTCTGCACTCTATCATATGGTATCTTTTTAAATATTTCAAATGACTTAAAAAATTTACAGACATAAAGGTTCATTCTTTTTGCTATAAAGTTCTATGAGTTCTTACAAATACACAGTTTTGTATATCCATCATTACAGTATCATACTGAGCAGTTTTGCCTCCCCGAAAATTCCCATCCCATTAATCATCCTTCCCTCACAACCACTAAACCCCTAGAAGCCACTGATCTGCTATTGTCTTTACAATTTTGCCCTTTCCAGAATGTTATATAATTGAAAGGGTACATATGTAGCCTTTGAGACTGACTTCTTTACTTTAGTAATATGCATTTTGATCCATTCATGTGTTTGTGTGGCTTGATATTTTGTTCCTTTTTATTCCCGAATAGTATTCCATTGTATGGATATAAAACAGCTTGTTTATCAATTTACCTATTGAAGAACATCTTGGTGCTTCCAGTCTTTGGTGATTATGAAAGAATCTGCTATAAAAAATTGTGTGTGGGTTTTTTGTGGATATACATTTTTAAATTATTTGGGGAAATATCTAAGAGTTCGATTGCTAAATCACAAGTTAAGTTTATGTTAGGCTTTGAAAGAAACTGCCAAAGTGTCTTCCAAAGTGGCTGTACCATCTTGCATTCCTTCCAGTAATGAATGAGCGTTTCTGTTGCTATATATCCTCACCAGCATTTGGAAATGTCAGTTGTTTGGATTTTAGCCATTCTAATACATGTATAGGGGTATGTCATTATAGTTTTAGTTTGTATTGCCTTAATGACATAAAATGTTTAGCATCTTTGCTGGTGCTCATTTGCTATCACTGTATCTTCTTTGATGAGGTATTTGTTCTACTCTTATGCTCTTTATTTACTGATTTAACTTATTTTTGTGTTTAAAAAGTTCTTTGTATATTTTTGATATGTTTTTATCATATGTGTTTTGCAAATATTTTCTCCTAGTCTGTGGCTTGTCTTTCATTCTCTTAACAGTATCTTTTGCAAAAAGTTTTTCATTTTATTAAAGACCAGCTTACATGTTTTGTTTTTTATAGATTATGCTTTTAGTGTTGTATCAAAAACTAATCACCAGATTTAAGGTCACCTAGATTTTCTCATATATTCTTTTCTAGCAGTTTTATAATTTTTCATTTTACATTTGGGATATACATTTTTTTATGTAAGATATACATCAATTAAAATATCTTTTTGGGTTTTTTTTTGTTACTTTTGTTAAGATGAATCTTCTATTCAAAGACATTTTTGTCAATTGCTCAGCCACCAGGGATTGAGTTGGATTAAAGAAAAGTTGTCTTTGGGAGTGGTCTGGCCTCAATTAGATAGGCCAAAACTTTGGCAACATATTCCCTGGATGTGATAGCTCTGTTGGCTGCCAAGACCAAGCTCCACCTTGGTGCTATGGGACCCTAGAGTTCTAGTCCGTTATTCATGTTCCATGTTTCTGGGTGCAGATCTTCTCTGAGTCTTGGGTGAACTTGAGGGCTTCTGAAATCTTAGATTGAATTTTTGAGAATGTATCATGGAAAAGAAGGGTAGAAGGAAGTGGTGGGTTGTACATGGCATACTCTTATATCCTCAGTTGTCATGTTTGAGGCTCAATCCTATAAATTGTTTTATAGTAAAGAAAAGACAAAATAGCTTGACTTGATTATATAAACTAAAGTTACTTTGTTCTTTTGCAAATCTTACTTCAGCAATTGATACCAGGAGGTCAGATTGATAGACAACTCTTTGGAAACCATAACACAGTTATTAGAAATGCAGGCGGGTGGGTATGGCTGACATTTTAAAAACTAGATTTATTATACAGCTAATTCTAAGGTTCAAGTACTCTCCCTTAGGTTGGAATTTAGCTTTTGTTAATTAAAAACACATTCATCTAAATTATATTAGGTTTCCCACAAATCTGAAATGTGAACACCTGCAAGTGATATTGACATTCTAAAGCCCTGGCTGCATAAGGATGGGTGAGTTATTTTTCATTGTCAGAAATGCCCTTTTTCCAGATCTCTCTATGAGGAAAATAAGTATGTAATAGGGAAAAAAAATGAAGCCCAGCATTATCCTCTGAGAAGATGGATACTTTTTAGAGGCAGGGGAGTATCACTATATTGATAAATCCTTATTCTGAACTATTTTGCAGTGGATATTTAGAAACAGTAGAACATTATGATAAATCAAAGCTCTGAGGCCAGAGTACATGGGCTTGTATCCCAGTTCCAAAAATGACTGAATAGTTGATCTTGCACAAGTTATTTAATTTCAGTTTCCTAATGAATATACTATGTTAATTACATACATTATAATGAGTCTAATGTTACCTATGCTCACAGGGATATATTTTGGTTTAATCTAGTGTGCCTTTGGTCAGGGATGAGGTTCTTTCCTCAGCCTGTTTCCATCAGGATGTTTGAATTTCCTACCATCTCTTTAAGAGAGAGTTTACAAGCATCCAACCTATGGAAGATCAGGTTGTTTACCATTAATAGATTGGTAGCAGTAGGGGAAATTCATGATCCACTACAGTTCCATCTTAGAGGTCTCTCCAAACCATCCAGTCTCTCCTTTAGGTTATAGATGTCACATCATTTTTTCCCTCTCATTTCCACAGGCTGTTTTATCTAAGAAGAAGCCTGTTTCTGAAAAGAAAACCATGTTTTTCCCATTAGATTGGCAATTTCTTTTCCCTTTAGTGTAAGATAGAAGGAAAATAGCCCCTAGGTTACAAGTGTGAAAGAAAAGGGTAGAGAAGTAGGGAAAATAGCTCTATTAATTAATACTTCAGGATATAATTCTACCATACATATAATGCCCAAAGTTCAGTGCCTGGCACTAATAAGAGACTAGTAACAGACTTGTTACTATCTAATCATGGTCACCACTATTATGATGACTGTCTTAGTCAGTTTAGGCTGCTATAACAAAATACCACAGATTGAATAGCTTATAACCAACAGAAATTTAGTGCCAGCATGATCAGGCAAGGGCCCTCTTCCAGATCACAGACTTCTTGTGTCTTCCTTTGGTGGAAGGGGCAAGGGAGCTCCCCAAGGATTCTTTTATATGAACGCCATCCCATTCATGAGGGCTCTACCTGCATGCCCGAAGCAACTCCCGTGTCCCCACTTCCTAAAGCCATTATTTTGGGGCTTTTGGTTTTTAACATATGAATTTGGGTGGGTGGGTGGGGCACAAATATTCAGACCATAGAAATGACTCAGGCAGTTTCCCTAACATGGGATTTGGGCAAGATTATAAATAAGAATTCCTGACTAGAGAGACAAAAGAAAGGAAAGGAAAGGAAAGGAAAGGAAAGGAAAGGAAAGGAAAGGAAAGGAAAGGAAAGGAAAGGAAAGGAAAGGAAAGGAGAGGAGAGGAGAGGAGAGGAGAGGAGAGGAGAGGAGAGGAGAGGAGGAAGGAAGGAAGAAAGAAGAAAGAAAGAAAAAAGAAAGAAAGAAAGAAAGAAAGAAAGAAAGAAAGAAAGAAAGAAAGAAAGAAAGAAAGAAAGAAAGAAAGAAAGAAAGAAAGAAAGAAAGAAAGAAAGAAAAAGAGAAAGAACAGGAGAGGGGGAAAAAAAAAAGAAAAAAGAAGGAAAACTGTCCTGACTACTTCAAATAGCAACCAAACCAATAATAGAGACAAAAGAGAGAGTGACCCAAGGGATGAAAGGAATCAGAATTGTTCTGAATGCTTTATTTGAGTAACTTGTACTTCACTCTAAATAGCACCTTGATCTCAGATCCAGGAAAGAAAAATCAGTCCTGCTCAGGCACCCATATATATTTTGGCAAGTGCCAACAGAACACTGATTTCAATGAACAGCAAGATAGGTAATCTCTCTCACATCAGTTTGGACTTGGGTGTTGGCTTCTCTAGAGCCTCAGATGGTGCCAAGACCAGGGCTCACTGCAGGGCGCAGGTTGGGGACCCCTAACATTTTCCTTTTCTTTTCAGCACAAATAATTTCCAAGTCACTTGGAATAAAGCAAATTTAATAAATAGGCAGGAAACTCTCTCAGGCAATTGGCTAACGTTTATCAACCAGAAATAATGATGTAGTTAGAAGATTGATCCCAACTTAAGGGTTTAATCAATTTGGGAAGTCATTTTTTATTTCTTGGGTCAGTTTTACATGTTGTATCCAGAAGCTAGAATTATTCCTATTACTAAAATCATCAAGCCTATTCCTTTTCCTCCATTTCTATGATCCTCTAGGATATTATCTGAAGCTACTCTGTGGCTACAGTGACTTAATCATAATTTTGTATTTGTTTTCACTAAACATGCAGATTTTTAGCACTGAACCTCAGCTTAACTTTTACATAATAATGGTCCATTTGCATATGCTTTACATATTAATTATTATGCTGCTAATCTCTTTGCTATAATTAAAGTTAGCACTTCATTATAAAATCCCATTTTCTAAGTTTTATAGCATTACAGTAAATATTTCCTGGAGCTAATATTAACCTACCCACTTATTTGCAGTTCTTTTTTATGTATTGAGATATACGTGTGTGCGTGTGTATGTGTGTGTGTTTTCCCAAGTGTGGGGATAGTATAAAGTTTAGAAAGTTTTGTATTTTTTGTTGTTTTCATTTCTTAGCCTGAAGTTAGTTTACTCATTTCACAATGATCAAACATATCCATTAAAAGTTGTTTTATCTTTGCTACATTAGTTTGCATTACTTACGTATATCTGATGCAATATTTCCTATATCAAAACCTTTCGTATTAAATCACTTCTACCATCTTATAATTTGTGTGGGTTATGAATAATCTAACTAGTTGAGTGTCTTCTTGCAAGGGAAATAGACTCTACCAGAACTTTGCTAAGGGCTAACACCAGTGTTGACCCAGCCAATCATTACTAAATTTAGAGACTCAAGGAGAACCCCAAAGTACAGATATAATTTACTTTCCAAAACATGAGCCACATCTATTTTCTCTTCCAAATCCATCTTTACTAACTGAAGAAAATATTCTGAAAAGAATTTGTGACAATATGGATTGGTTGTCAAGAGACCAAAGTTTTATCTGGCAGTTTGACCAGGTACATGTCTCTTAACTTCTCTGGTATTTGGTTGAAAATATGACGGTTTTGATGAGATCATTTCTAGGGTCTACATGTTGTAAAATTCTAAGATTCTGAGAACTGAAATTTTAAAAGGCCTATGTTCAAATCCCAAATCTACTCTAATAAACTCTATTGATTGGTCAATTGATCTCCCTGGAGTTAGTTTTCTCATCTGTGAAACAAGAGAAGGAAAGTATCTGATAACCATAGGCTTTTTCAAGTATAACATTAAGGATTGTAGATTACTAGTGCAACAAAATAAAGACTAAAACCACAAATAATGGCATGTTGAATGTATGTATTATGTTCCGCTTCTTCCTAAAATCCCATTAAATGACACCAAAAGAATGTTTATAAGATTTGGAGATTTGAAGATTTGGAAAGAAATTCTTTTTTTTTTAAGATTTTATTTATTTATTTGACAGAAAGAGCGAGCAAGCGAGAGAGGGAACACAAGCAGGGGGAGTGTGAGAGGGAGAAGCAGGCTTCCTGCTGAGCAGAGAGTCCCATGCTGGGCTCTATCCCAGAACCGTGGGATCATGACCTGAGCCGAAGGCAGACGCTTAACGACTGAGCCACCCAGGCACCCCAGGAAAGAAATTCTTATAAGAAATTTGAGGCAGAAGGAGCAACTGACTTGGTACACCCAAGGAAACTGAACCTGACATTAATGGTAGGGAAAGCAGAACAGCAACTGTATTTATACTGTGACCCTTCAAAAGGCTCCAGAATTCACCTTACTAGTTACTTCTGAAAATGGGACAGAAAGTAGGGCTATACAAGGCCGATTAAAAATCTCTTTAAGATAGTGGTAGACTTCCACATACTATTTTCAGTTTTGCAACTGAGCAATGGCTCTTCCTCTATCCAGAGAGTGATTGAAATTATGTTTATGGGTTGCATCAAACTAAGGGTTTCTGAACCGGGGGAGAGCAGACCAAGTTGAAAGTTAGAGTCCATATAGAAAAGAGGGAGAATATTAAAGTGCACATATTGATTAAGTCCTCAAACTTTCTCCCTCACTTGGCCCCTAGAATGCTAGTAGCCAGGTCAGAAGATAGAAAGAATCTTCTCCAAGCACTCTAGATCAATCAAGAGGAAAGACTTAATGATATTGACAGAAAATGTCTCAATAAATAGATAGTCCAGATGAACATCCCTCATTAAAACTACACTCAATACAATCTTAATTAGATGTCCCTATCAGTGTGTTACTATCTACTCTAAAATATAAATGGACAGCCAAAGGTATTCTGAAATCTTAGGGATGCATTTAATATGAAAGACAAGGCCAAAAATGAACACAAAAACAGAATAAAAGGATAACTTGGAGGAAACAATTTTTCTGAAAGCAAGGTAACAAAGACTTACCAAAAAGATTTGGAAAGATGAGGGGGAAGTATAGGGGTGGAGGGATGAAGAGCAGGAGGAGGAGGAGAAGAAGGAAGAGCTACTCTGTGGATGACATATAGTAAACACCAAATTTCAACCAACTAATACCCAGAAATAAAACTTTGTAAGCTATTGACCAATTAATTTCTTTCTTTAATATGAAGAAATCAAGAGGCAAATTTCAGGCTTAAGGAGTATTCAAAGATAAGATCCTAAAATAAGAACTTAAAATGAACTTTTATTTAAAAGTCTCTTTTAGTCATGGTTATTTGGATTCATTGTCTCAACTTTCTACTCAATTTTGCTAGCTGAATTCTGACTGCAGTGACACAAATGTGCTGAATTCTTTCTTCTTGCCTGTTTTGGAACTGATTCAGAGGAAAATCCTGAACAACCTTTTCATATCTCTAGAGGTCCTCTGGGGGAACCTACAATGGCAATCCCAGGGGTTAGAGCCACACATACATTGGGGGAACCACTGATTTACTCCTGCCATTCTCAGAATGTTGTGATAAAGGGGTGCATTGGAAGTATGAAGTGGCAAGGATTGTGGCAGATCTGTCTGAAACAATAGCACAGTCACCAGATGGATAGGAGGGACTCACTCAGTGGTCTGGACCTCAGTGGAGAGCATATGGCTGCACTCATGAAAGGAAATCCACATGTACTTGGATCCATATGTTTGATCTTCTTCCCTGTGGCATTATCCAGGGAAAACGGGGAGCCCAGGCCCAGCTCATCACTTTCTATGCTTATTGCAACACAGGGGCCTGCTTGGTATGTGCAATTCACAGGCCGAATTACCCATTGTTCTCTCAACTTTGTCAGTGTCCAGTTTCTATGTTTTAACCTAGTGGTTGGTCAGGTCCAGGAGCTCCCAGGTAAAGGAGGAGGCTATGCTGTGTGAAGTAGCCCCTCTGTTGTGAAGTAGATTTGAGAGCAGTGGAAGAGGCAGGACACCGCTATTCTAACATATTTTGTGGAAAGGAAACCAATAGGCGTCCTATGTTTGTTTCTCTGCCCACTGTTTTTTTTATTAGTATAAAGAAGGGTAATTATTCTTAAAACACCAATTTTTAATTTGATTGGTATTTACTTCGTATTTTTGGGGGTGGAAATACTATTTAACAATATAGCATGCCCGTGATATCTCTTCTTGTTCCAATATTCCCTACTTACTTCACAGAGGTGAAAGAGATTGTCACACTTCAATGAAGGATCCTTCATAAACTGCAAGTGCTAGTTTGAGAAAGCTGACATTTGAGAAGTCATGCTGTGTTTCCATGGAAACTTGCAGGTTTTAAGAAAAACTCTTAGAGCCAGATTTTAATCTCAAATGCAAGAAGCACAGAACTACACATTCTAAATGGAGAAGAGGAATGGAGTGATAGAAGCAATGCTAATTTGAAGGCATAGAATGATTGGTTTTTGTGCAAATTTAAAACCTCAACCTAAAGTTATATTTGTTGTATGTATATAGTTTGCTAATAGTGAATCCAAGTTGGGTTTTGTCAGAGGTCCAAGTGCATTGAAAATGAAGCATTTTTAGTATGAGACTCTCATCTTCAATTTTGGAGGGAATTTGAGAAAGCTGTTTAAAAAGAACCCTATGAAGGGATACTTTTGCAGTAAAGCACGATGGGGTTATGAAAGTTTGGCATAAACTCATCTCTGTGGAAATACAGCACCGTTCTTAGGCACTAAATGACAAATTAGCTGTGGGTTAAAAATTTACTATGAGGATGGGCAGGGTGTGAGAAATATTTAAATAAAGACTCAGAATAAAGGAATAGGATTCTTTTGTAATATTTATAATGAAAAAGAAATGGGAAAAGGGAAAAGCTTTGTGATAGTCTCAAAAACATTCATGGATTTGTTGGCACATTTAAAAAGTAAGTTGGAAGGAGATATGAGGTATTGCTAGCTAAGACAAAATGTCTTTCAAAGGTTTTGAAAGATCTTTTGAATGTTTTTGCCATCTGTGAAAGATCAAAGCTAACTAGAGGGTTACTGATTAGGTAATGAATGTTATAAAATGTCCTAAATAATTCTTTTTCTCAGTGAAATTTTCAGAAAAGGATCAGTTAAGGAGAATTTCGTAAAAGCCTAGATAAATCCAGCTATGACAGTTGAACAAGGAGAATGGAGACAAGATCCCCTATTTCCCAGAAGAAAAAAAAATCAATCTATCAGAAATGTGATAAGATCATCAAAACCACATATATAGCTACAAATAAATTGTAGCACTCGGTGATGGATCGATTGCATAACAGAAAATTCATCATCAAGATACAAAAAATTTTAATGGAAAACTGCCTTTCCTGTAATCCAACAAATGGTAGTATTTTGATATTTTATTTTTTATGATTTGCTGCTTTGCTCATGCTTCACTTAACCCCAGGAATTTGTATGCATTGAGATACAGTAGTGAGTAAAGAAAGAGAGGCCCTACCAGGACATGGAGTTTAAATTCCAGAAGGGATGACAGACTAAAAAATGGCTATGTAATACTGTCTTTTGGTAAAAGAGCCTTGTAGAAAAGTGACATAGTACAAGGGAATAGAAAGTGATATGACTGCTATTTTAAATAGTATAGTATAGTCAGGGAATGAATTTGAGACTTTTGGGCAGAGGCAAAAATGAAATAAGGGTAACAGGAAGCATCTTGGGGAAGATCATTCTGGGAAGAGGAAACAGCAAAGACAGAAAAAGGAGGGCCTGGGGAACACACCTGCATAGAGCACTCTAGAGACAGCAAAAAGATCTGTGTGGCTAGGATGGAGTGAGCAAAGGAAGAATGAGGAAAAAACGATCGGGGCAGAAGCAGGGGCTTGTTCATGCAGGCTTCGATGCTTACTAAGTACTTTAGATTTTATTCCTAGGGGTGAAGGGAGTCATTGGATGTTTTTATGAAATATCATGATGTAACTTAACATAGTAAAAAGAATCATTCACTTAGCTACTAAGAAGGAGATAGACTGCATGCTTCCAAAAATAGAAACAAGTTGGGAAGTTATGGTCAGGAAATAAAAGGTGGTGGTTACAACCAAAGTGGCCCTAGGGAATGGAGTGAGAAAGTTTCATATTTGGGACATATTTTAAAGGCAGCACTGGTATATTTTCCATAAAAAAATGGATGTGGGATGTGAAGTAAAGATTGATTCCAAGGATTTTGGCATGAGGAACAGAAAGTATGCTGATGCCACTTGCTGGGAAAGTTAAATGTTTGTGGGATGCAGGAAATTGAGTTCAGTTTTTAAAAAGTTAAATTTAAGTTACCTATTAGAAATCCAAATTCAGATTGGCTATATAAGCCTAGACATTTCAGATGAAAAGTCAGGGCTTACAGATACAATTTTGGAAGTTATATCCTATAGATATAGTTTTAGAAGTTATATGCATATCCATGAGATTTAAAGCCATGGAACTAGATAAGTTTGCCTGAAAAGAGAATGTGGATAGAGAAGATGTACAAGTACAGAGCCCAGAGTCTTGTTACCTTCACTGATTAAGAAAGGCATGAATATGCAGCAAGGTAGACTGAGAAAGAGTAATGAATGTTAGAAGGAAAACCAGAAGTGGGTGATGTCACCAAAACTAAGGGAAGAAAGTTCTTCAAGGAGGAGGAAGTGATCCACTGTGTCACTGCTGAATTTAAATAAGATGGAGACGGAGAATTACCTTTTACATTTGGTAATTTGGAGGTCATTAAAGACCCTAATAAAAGCATTTTTAGTGAAGTGGTAGGAAAGATTTAATTGGATCCAAAAGAGAGTAGCAGAAATGAATAATAGAGTATAAACAATTCTCCTGAGACATTTGCTATATAAAGGAACAGAGGGCTATAACTGGTGGGAGAGAAAGTCAAGGGAAGGTTTTGTTGTTTTATGATGGGGATATTATACGTTCTTCTATGCAAATGAGAACTATCCAGTAGATAGAGAAAAAATGGAAGATGGAGAGGGAAGAAATAATTCTAGGAGCAAAGTCTTTGAGGTGAGGAGAAGGACTTGGATAAAATGCACGATTCAAAAGATGGCCTTAGGAACACGGAAAGTTTATACATTGTAACAGGTAAGACAGTTGAATAATCAAGGAAAAAATGTAGGTAGATTGGAATACTTGCTGATGGATGTAGAAATCCTCTTCAGATAGCCTCCATTTCCTCAATGAATTCCAGAGATCATAGACAAAGAGTTTTGGGAATTCAGGGGTGTATTAGTTGCATATTGCCGTTTAACAGTATCACAAACTTAGCAGCTGAAAACAAGGCAGATTTATCATCTTCCAATTTCTGTGGGTCAGGAGTCTAAGCATGGTTTATCTGGTCCTCTAAAAGACGGCAATCAAGGTGTCAGCCAAAGCATGTTCTCACGACTTGACTAGGGAAGGATTTACTTTTATACTCCTATAGTTGTTGGCAGGATTCAGATACTTGCAGACTGATGGATTAAAGGCCTTAGTTTCTTGTTTAGTTTCTTGCTTCTGTCAGCTGATTCCCTTCAGCTCTTTGTCATGTAGACTTTCCAAGTAAGGCTGCTTGCTTCATCAAAACCAGCAAGGGAGAGAGTCTTCTAGCAAAGCAGAAATCATCATCTCATATCATAACCACAGATGTGAACATCTAGTCACTTTTGTAGTATTCTACTGGTTAGAAGCAAGTCCCAGGGCCCCACACACACTCAAGAGGAAGGGATTGCACAAAAACTTGAGTACCAGGAATTTAGGATAACTGAGGTTGTCTTAGAGTCTGCGGACCACAGGAGAGAATGGGAGCTTGAGTCAGATTAAAAAATGTTTAGTCCCGTGTGCAGGGTAATTGAGAAGAGATATGGGGTATGGACTTTTTGTCAGGGGGACTAAGATAAACAGGAATATAGGACACAATGTTATTTGTACTGATGGTATCTTATGAAGAGATGGATGATTAAGTCTAATTATAGACCCATTTTGGAACTTGTTCAAGGTAAATTTTGGATGATTGGAGGATGGGAAGTCATGGTCATAGTGAAAGTAAGCCAAACTCTGTTATCTCCCCACCACCCCCCGCAACTCCTGATCCAATGGAGAGCAGTGCAAGAGCTAGGGGAAGTGGTTCTTTCCAGCAGCAGTTAGCTTTCAGTATGTCATTATAGCACAATTAAGCAAACAAGATCTAGAGTTGAACATGTTTAGATTTAAATCCTGGTCTTATACTTGTTAGCTCTAGAACCCTGCATAGGTTACTGTGAATCATTTTCCTCAACTAATAGCACATAACTCCAGGAGGTAAGTGCCACTATTATTTGCATTTTACAGATGAGGAAACTAAAACTGGAGCTACAGTTATCTCTTTTACCCTACAAGGATGTTTTGAAGGTTAATGGGACAACAAACTTAAAACATAGTAGCTATTCAGTAAAACTGGAGCTAAAGTTAACTCCTTTCCCCTACAAGGATGTTTTGAGGGTTAACGGGACAACAAACTTAAAACATAGTAGATACTCAAAAACAATTAGTCATATTTAAATATCATCCTCATCTAAGATGAACTAACATGCTCTAATCAAAATATATGTAGGGAGAGTAATGGAAGTTCAACTATCACCTAATTTAGAGTTTGTAATTTATGAAAAATATGATAGACCATTACCACTAAAATTTACTTTCAAAGTCCACAAAGTTTAAGGCAGATTATAACATGTAAAATTACTTTGGTATTTAGATTTAAAAATTGAAAAGAGAATTCAAAAATGTATGGTATCATAATTTGTATCCCAATAGTTCTACTTATAAAAAAAATCTGTTCTGGAGGAATGTTATTTGTGGAAGTTAGATTTTTTTTTTTTAAGAAAGGAAGGAAGGTAAAAGGGAATGGAGAGGAAAGGAAGAAGAAGGGGAAAAGACAGAAAGCAAGAAAGAAGTGAAGAGAAAAAAAAGAAAAGGAGGCCCTAGAGAAATTTTTAAAACTTTGAAAATGAAGTACATTTATGCTTATTTCCAAGTTGATTATCAAGCTTTTAGTGGAAGTGTCACTATAAATTGTTGGCTCTCTTGAAGCTAGTTAGGCAAATAGGTTTCTCAAATTCGTAGCTGAAAATATTTTATTTCTTAGAGCATAGTAATTACCATTAAGAAACCATGATGCTTATAAATGGCAAATAAAAACACATTTCTCTGGAGTTCTTGGAAATCAGTGCACAATAAAGAAGAAATATTTCAGCTTATGAATTCTTGGATTAATGCCTACAAAAGGTAAAAAATCAAAAAGACTGAAATGTTGCAGGGCATCATTAAAGAAAATCAATATTTTCTCAGCTATCTTAATAATATATAATGCCATAATGCTGAGCAACAAAAGAACACTTGTCAATTAGTGAAAGATACCTTAACTAAAGAAAAGTTTTGAGTGTTTCACTAATTATAAAGAGATTACTGAGATCAATCTGCATGGCATTATAATCACATCTGCAGACTATCAGATATTATTTGAATAAAGTGAATGCTTGAAAATGTGTAGAAAAGGGAACCCTTGTGCATTGTTGATGGGAATGTAAATTGGTGCAGCCACTACTGAAAACAGTATGGAGAGTCCTCAAAAAATTGAAAATAGAACTATATGATCTAGTAATTCCACTTCTGGGTATTGATTTGAAGAAAACAAAAACACTAATTCAGAAAGATATATGCACCCCTATATTCACTGCAGCATTATTTACAATAGCCAAGATATGGAAATATCCATAGTCCATAGATAGATGAATATAGAAAGAAGATGTGATACACACACACACACACACACACACACACACACACTCACTGGAATAATACTCAGCCATAAGAAACAATGAAATCTTGCCATTTGCTATGACGTGAACCTAGATGATATTATGCCAAGTGAAATGAGTCGGAGAAAGACAAATACTATATGATTTCACTTTTATGTAAAATCTAAGAAAACAAAAGAAACTAACAAATGAAACAAAACAGAAACAGTACTCACAGATACAGGAAACAAACTGATGTTTGGGGGCGATGGAGAACGAGTGAAATAGATGAAGGGGATTAAGATGTATGAACTTCCAGTTATAAATAAGTCATGTAAAGTACAGCATAGTGAATATAGTCAATAATATAATAACTATATGGTAACAGATGGTAACTAGACTTAACCTCCATCATTTTCTAAAGCTTTTAAATTACCTTAGTGAAGCCAAAGTTAGAACACATGAAACTAATATTATATTGTATATCAGCTATATGTCAATAAAAATTTAAAATAAAACAGAGTAAAATAAAACCATGTTTAAGTGACTCCAGGTCACACTTAACGATAACAGTATGGAATTTTAAGTTTATTCATAGGTAATGTAAGAAAGAATAAAGAAATTTAAGTAAATATATCTGAAAATATCTGATATTAAATGTGATTTCAAATAATTATCAAATACTGTAATAACCATGAAAACTTCCAAATATGAATCTGTGGCAGCTGACATTGAGAAAAAAATATAAAATAATGGGTTCTCAATTATTAGTCATCCTTGCATAAATATATTTTCTTATTTTTTTAATTTCTCAATTTTATAAGTTATGTAATGGAACTTTATAGAAATAGCTAATTTTATATGGATTTTAATGATAAAACAATTAACACAAATTTAAACAAAAGATCTGTGTGTATGGTTTTGTTATTCAGTCTTCCTTACTATTGAATTAATTTAATATTCATAATAATGACCCCTTTTAACATAGGTAGAAAAATTTTGGGTTACATTGTAAATGTAGTGTATTAAGAAATAATGTCCTTATTGAAGCTAAACAGGGCATGCTTACTGAAGGCAACAAAATCAACATAATTAGAATAATTGTTTTTTCTTCTATGTAAAAACATACAATGGTTAAATAAATCATACATAACTTACATATTAGGCTAAAAATGGTTTTATAAGAGGAATATTCATGAGACAAAAAGTTCAAGAAGCTGCAGCATGTAGAAAATTCTATATCAATTGGTGTTAGATGTTATTAGATTTTGTGAGCAAATAAAAGAAATCTGAAGTTCTCTCAAAACTGTCAGTTCTTAACAGGACTATTCACGGATCCTCAAAAATATTTGCCACTTTTCCTCATAGAAATTAACATATTTTTTGTAAAATATATCTTGCTTTATTCAGATATAAAGCATTTTAAAACTATCACACGTAAGTGTCTCCAACTCTTTTTCTTTTTGCTTGACCGAGTTGCGCTCATGGAGAGAACAGCCACTAACTCATCCAAGCAGTTGTCATCAGCTCTACCTGACTCAGTGGTTCAGCCACACTAGGGAAAATACTTGATTCCCTTAAGAAGTTGTTCATAATTGTATATGCTTAGAAATAACTGCTCCACTCAGGGGTCAGCAGCCCACAGGTAGTAGACCACTGGTCAATAATCTTAGTTATTCTTAAGCCCCATTTCTGTTCTATCCATTTGGTCCTTAGTATATTGTTCACCTTAATTAAGCCAAAGTTAGATGGTTTTAGGACTCAAATTATACCCTTTATAGGAAATCCAATCCACAACAAATAAAGTTTTTGTGTCTTAGTTTAATGAGTTCTCAGAACATGGCAAACATTTCAAAAATTATATATCATAAAACCCTGTTTTCCTAAAAAGTGCCTACAGCGGAATTTGGCTGATGATTCAGTTATCAGATATAAACTTGAGCAATTTATTAATTGCTTTCTCCCTCCATTAAGAAATTGATGACAGTAACAGAGTCTATTTCATAATGTATGTGATATACTTAAGACAATGTTTGACTCACAGTAAGAACTCAGAAATTCAGTAAGGCTTTTTCTTGGTTAGCCCATATGCTGGGTTCTTAGGCTTTTTAAAACTCGAGAGTGACTCCTTTGTGAATGTTTCCCTAGTCTTTCAGAGAGGATTGACTCACTCTTCCTGGTGTCTTTTCCTTATCTACCTCTATGTTGAGACTTAAAACAGTATATGCAGTTTTATTAATCAGAACACTTTCAGGTCCATGAATGAAATCTAACAAATTAGCTTAATCAAAAAGAAAAGTTTATTGACTAATGGAATGGAGCTGAAAGGCAGACATGGTTTAGGGTAGCATTTGAGGGTTCCAAATATCAAGGCTCCTTTTCTCCAACTCTTGCTGCCCTCTGTATATTATTTTCTCAGACCAAAGATTTCCATATGGGACAAAATTTACCTATGGAGTGCTCTGAATCTATATTATTAGAGCACAACTGAGCTTGGTTCACTTGCCTGGCCCTGGAGCAATCACTATAGCAAAGGGAGTAGATTCATTTGCTAGTTTACACCATATATTCAACCCAAAGATACAGAGATTAATAATTCCACCAGGACCACATAGAATAGGGAAAGTTGTTCCTCAAATACAAAGGACAGACTATTTATCCTAAGAGTTAAGGGACACTGTGCAAGCAGAAATGATGATTATCTTGTGAAGAAATTATTCTTTTGCTTATAACCTGTGAACTCCTTGGGCATGGAGATATTTTACCTTCATTTTATTCCCTCATTATCTAAAAGTGACTACACTATATATGTGTGTTCAGTGAAAATGGTGGGCATAATCTAAACTAAAATAGACTAGTCAAAGAAGGCTTCAGTGGAAAGTCCTCACTGATATTTCAGCAAAACCTGAAGAAGGTAAGGGGCCATCATGGTATATTTGTCAAAACTAGGAAACTCACTCCAGTTACTTCAGACTTTGTATTCAGAGTTCAGCAGTTATTCCCTTAATGTCCTTTTCCTGTTTCAGGGTCCAGTCCCATAAACCATTTACATTTATTTGCCCTATTGACTTAGTCTCTGCTGGCCTGACAGCCAACCTTTCCTTGTGTCATGACCTTGACAGTTTCGTGTGGTACTGGTTAGGTATTTTGCAGAAGGTCCCTCAATTTGAGTGTGTCTGATGTTTTTTTCTCATGACTAGACTGGGATTATTGTTTCTTGGAGAGGATACCACAGAGGCAGTATGTTTTTTGAAGTTAGAAGAAGACAGATCTTGTTTGCTGATGAAATGAGTCAGTAGAGAGGGGAGATTTAATGATGTTTGAATAAGAATACTACTGTCAGAGTCACACCTTTGAGCACACAAGAAGAAATAGGATTTAGAACCCAGAGGGAGAAATTGGCCTTAGATGAAACAAGGATGGTTTACTCATAATAAAAGGAAAGGCTGACAGCGTTTATGAGCACAGAGGCATGAGGGAGAGTACATGTGGTGGTAGCAGCTTAGGCACATTTTCTTTTGATTGTGTATTAGTTTTCCATTGCTATGTAACAAATTATCACAAATTTAGCAGCTTAAAACAGCAAATATTTTATTATCTCACAGTTTCTGTGAGTCAGGATATGTGGCATGGCCTACCTGGATTCTCAGCTCCAGGGTCTCACAGGGCTGTACTTAAGGTGTTAACTGGTGTTGAAGAAAATGTAAAGCTGAGTCCTCTTCCCAGCTCATGTGGTTGCTGGGGGAATTCATTTCCTTGAAGCTGTAGACTCATGGTGGTTTTCCTCTTGTCAGCAAGGGAGTATCTTTAGGTCTTGACTCTAACCTCTGGACTTTTTTAAAAGAAAGGGGCCCACTTGATTAGATCAGCCCACCAAGGATTACCTTTTGATTAACTTAAAATCAACTGAATAGGTATCTCAATTATAACCTCAAAATCCCTTCACCTTTGCCATATACTAATTGCAGGAATGATAACCCACTAACTGTGCTGTATTGTGTTGGAGATAAATTCTAGATCCTGCTCACATTTATGGGAAGGGGATTACATAAGGGCATGGCTCACTGGGCATCATCATCAATTGCTTCTACTTTCTTAGTTAAGGAGGAAGCAAGATCACAAATTGGACAGAGAAGGGGGTGGAGGTTTTAGGAAATGGGAAAAAGGATGACCTATATCTAAGAATGTGTACCTTTTGACTAATCTTTTCAAGATTTATCCAGCATGTGCTTTCCTTGCATAATGGCTTATTCAACACAATCATCATACTTCTGGCAATTACTTAATATTCTGAATGGTATTTAAGGGACTTTATCACAAATAGCAAGACAAGAATTGACTCTATTTTTTTATTCTACTGTCTTAAGATTGAATGATCTATGAGGAATTATGATTAATGGAGAAATGAGGTTAATATTCAACACATGGTTTTCTAAATCTTTTTTTTTAAATTTTATTTATTTATTTGAGAGAGAGAATGAGGTAGAGAGAGAGCATGAGAGGGGAAAGGGTCAGAGGGAGAAGCAGACTTCCTGCTGAGCAGGGAGCCCCATGTGGGACTCGATCCCGGGACTCCAGGATCATGACCTGAGCCGAAGGCAGTCGCTTAACCAACTGAGCCACCCAGGTGCCCCATGGTTTTCTAAATCTTAATACTGATAGAAAAGCATGTAAATATTTACTTTTTAAAAAAATTTCTGATGCATGTTCTCTTTTAATAGCTGTGTTAAATTTAGCAAAATATTTAGTGGAAAGAGCACCGGGATTATGCAAATAGCTCAGAAGCTATGACTATCTCAAACATTATACTGTTAGAGTAAATGACTGATTACGAGTCTGTTTAATTGGGACATTTCTAGAATTTCTGCCACCAATGTGTTTAATCAACCAAATAGCTTTACTTTTATGTAAGCAATGGAGTTTGTTTTTTTGTTTTTGTTTGCATTGCAGAACTTTCCTGAAATTTACTTTGTATAAAAGGGTCAGAAAAACAAAACAAAACAAAAATTTATGAGATACAACTGCAATTTTATTTTTAATGTTTTAGTTAATGAAGATGAAAAAGAAATCATATATGTCAATATTATTTGGTTACAACCATCACATCTCGGAACACATCTACACTTTTCTTGCTAGTAGCTCAAGGGGAATAGGTTAACAGTAAATGTTCATGAACAGAAAACTTTGTGTAACACTTTTGTAATATACAAACCTTCATATATTCAATGAATACTTAATTGGCATCTACTCTGTGTCAGACACAGAGAGTGTAAAGATGGAAAAGACATACTCCAAGAGGTTTCAAAGTTGTGAGGAATGTTACATTTCGTTAAATTTAGTGTTGGGTCCATGACTGCCTTTTAAAAAAACATAAATATCTATTATGTTCTCTTTTCAATGTGTGAAAAAAGTGAAACCAAAGATATATCCCACCCCCAGAAAGATACTCACTGATGAAGCTTGTCTCAATACAAAGTAGTGAGTGCTAGGATAGAAGCATATTCAGAGTACCTAACCTGTGTGAGAGCAGGGAAAGTGTCGGGCATAGGGAAATACTTCTAGATAAGTTGGCCCTATAGTAGCATGACATGCTTTGTTCAGACCCATCTCTACTCAGTTGTGGGACATTGGCAGCTTCTGTAATAGAGTTTATTTAACTATAAAATAAATAAAAGCAACCTCAATGTTGGATGAATATTACATGAAATAACATGTATAACACTTTAACACAGCGTTTGATATGCATTAGATACTTGTTAGAGATATTTCCTTTCTTCCTTTGCTTTTCTGTTCCATTCTCGTCCTTTTTCAAGTAGGAGTAAATAAGTGAGGAGCAATGAAAAAGACATCACACACACACACACACACACACACACACACACATAACCTTTATGGGGTTATGAAATAGCAAGTTGTGTTTGATAATCCCTTTGAAGTAAAATATTATTGTAGCAAAAATTTTGAGGGAAAAAAATGAACCAGGAGAGGAGACTGTTGCTATAGAACATACTGGCTAGAACAGTAATGGGACATCTTATATGCTTTGTGAAGTTTGTGCTTTATTCTACAGGAAATTGGCAGTCACTTAAAGGATTTGAAGCAAGAGAATGACCTAGACTCTGGGTCTACAGATTAATTTGAATTAAACAATGCTATAGGTATATAAACTAGTTGAGAAGATCTAACAGGCCAAGTGAAAAATGATGATGTCCTGGGTATGGTCAGAGGTTATACAGATGAAGAATAGCATAAATATTTAAGGAATATCTAGGGGAAAAATGTAACAGTGCTTATTGACTGATGTGGTTTAGGGCACAGAGAGAGTATGTTAAGGCAAAGAATGATGTCATGATTTTGGTTGTATGAATGACAATGTTGTGAATTGAGATAGGGAAGAGAAAATGTGAGATGAGAAATTCTACTACTAGTGAAAGTGACATTGGTGGCCATAGTGTAAAGATATGTTTAACTTTATAAGAAATAGCTAAATGATTTTTGAAAGTTGGGAAAATATTTTATACTAGCACCAGAAAAGTAGGAGTGCTTTAGCATTTTAAGTCTTTTTAATTTTAGTCATTTGTATATGTGTAGTAGTACCACATTGTAGGCTTAAAAAATACTAATATACATACAATTCATCTGGGTTGTTTTTTTTTTTTTTTTTGCATATGTATATGTTGAGAGGAGTTGAAGAGCTCTGTGGATTTTGGCAAATGCATAGTGCTGTTGAGTAATCAAAGATCCTGTGCTGCTCCTTTGTAATCAAGACCCTGTCCCCAACTCTTAGACCTTGGGGGCTACCAATCTATTTTGCTTTTTTTCAGAATCATAGAAGTAGAATCATAAAGTATATACAGGCTTCCCCTGCTACCCAAAGGTTTGCTTTATCCACTTTTCTTTCAGGAAAGACCTACATTAGTATCTATTTTTGCTAACTAGAAGACATTTAAAGAGGATTTTCACTTTTGTGAAATGGCAATTGCTTCTTTGCTTTACGTGGATTTTAGCTAAAAAGGTTTCACAGGAATGTTCTGCTTTCAGATAAGTGGGGAAAACCTGTAATCCTTGGCAGCTGACTTCTTTCACTTAGCACAATGCGTTTGAGATTTATCCACGTGGTTGCATGTATCAGTGTTTTGTTATTTTTTACTGCTGAGCAATAGTCTATGATATGCATATACCAGTTCATTTGTCCTTTCACTCACTGATGGACATTTTGGTTGTTCTTGAGTATAAAAATGACAGGGATGGCCAACATTTATTGAACATTAGCATGTTTTGGGACGATTTTAGACACTTTATTTGTATTAACATATTTAATATCCATAACAATGTTATTTGAAAGGCAAACAGAGTAATAAAATCCAGAGTGGATGACAGATGTTAATTTTAAGGTTTGTGTGATTTTATCAAATCCTCTTTTTCAGATAGTTTTTGTTTGTAGAAATACAGAATTTTTTCATTTTTTTTTGTTTTGGTTTTGATGCTATTGATAACATAAAAATAGTAATAGTTGTAAATAGCAATCTTAGCTATTTCCAAGTCAGTGCCTTCATTTTAAAGATATGGAAACCAGACAGATGAGTTATCAGTAAACATCTTGGTTTCCCTTTTTGTAAATGAGTGGTGATCTATGGCTAATATACTACCAATTCAGCAAATGTAAATCTTTTTCTGTATAAAATTGTGAGCTACATAATTTCATTTTCCCTTCTGGAAATAATATATATTTGACTCAGCCTTTCATTTTGATTATTTATAAGAAAACTTCTATTATGTATATAGCTGATCGGGTATGAGAGATCAAAAAATGTAAACTGCATCACCTAAAACATAATGCTTTTTAAAAACTTTATTTTGAAAGCAGGGAGCTAGTGTCTTATTCATGTGTAATCAGTCCCCTTCACCATTACACTCTCTGGCAAAAATTCAAGAGATATTAGTGAATATTCAAAAAATTGTGGGAAGAATTGATTGAAAGATACATGGACTATTCACTTTTTGAGAGAAATGGATGAATGAGTGGGTGGGTGCATAGATGGATAAATATATAAACGCTTTTAGTAATTGTGCTTTAGCATGATACTGCAATCACATAAAGATATTTATAAGAAAAAGCCTTACGAAATTTGGTCATAAGACATATATATATATATAAATACTTGACACACATTACGTTAGTTTCAGGTGGACAACATAGTGATTTGACAAATCTATACATTATGCTATGTTTACAAGTATAGCTACCATCTGTCATCATACAACACTATTATACCATTGCCTATATTCCCTGTGCTGTACCTTTCATCCCTGTGATTTCTTTATTCCATAACTGGAAACCTCTCTCTCCAACCCACTCCCCTTTACCCATTTTGCTCATTTCCCCACTCCTCTCCCTTCTGGCAACCACCAGTTTTATTTATGTGTCTGTTTCTGCTTTACTTTTTCATTTTTGTTCTTTAAATTCCACATATAAGTGAAATCATACGGTATTTGTCTTTCTCTGTCTGACGTACTCCACTTAGCATAATATCCTGTATGTCCATCCATGTTGTTGCAAATGGCAAGATCTCATTCTTTTTATGGCTGAGTAATATTACTTTGTAAATGTTTACCACATCTTTACCCTTTCATCTGTAGATGAACACTGGTTCTTTCCTCATCTTGGCTACTGTGAATAATGCCAAATAAACAGGGGTGTGAATATCTTTTCAAATTAGTGTTTTCATTTCTGTGGGTGAATACCCAGTAGTGGAATTACTGGATCATATGGTGTTTTACTTTTTAATTTTTTACAAAACTCCCACAGTGGCTCTACCAATTTACATTCCCACCAACAGTGCATGCATGAGGGTTCCCTTTTTGTTTGCTTCCTTGCCAACACTTTTTTTTTTTTTATTCTAGCCATTCTGATAGGTATAAGGTGGTATCTCATTGTGGTTTTGGTTAGCATTTCCTGATGATTAGTGATTTTGAGCATCTTTTCATGTTTCTGCTGGTCATCTGTAGATCTTCTTTGGGAAAATGTCTATTCATGTCCTCGGCCCATTTTTTAATCAGATTTGTTTTACTGATGTTGAGTTGTATAAGTTCGTTATATATTTTGGATGTTAACCCCTTATTGGATATATTGTTTGCAAATACCTTCTCCCATTCAGTAGGCTGCCATTTCGTTTTGCTGGTTTCCTCTGCTGTGCAAAAGCTTTTTATTTTGGTATAGTCCAATAGTTTAATTTTGTCATTTCCCTTGCCTAAGGAGACATATCCACAAATATGTTGCTAGAGTTCAGGTCAAAGAGATTACTGCCTATTTTCTTCCAGTTTATTTTTTTGATGTAGTGTTCCATGATTCATTATTTGCATAGAACACCCAATGCTCCATTCAATACATGCCCTTTTTAATACCCATCACCAGGCTAACCCATCCCCCCCACCCCTTCCCCTCTAGAACCCTGTTTGTTTCTCAGAGTCTTCTAGGAGTTTTATGGTTTTAGGTCTCACAATTAGGTCTTTCATCCATTTTAATTTTGTGTATTGTGTAAGAAAGTGGTCCAGTTTTCCCAGCACCATTTATTGAAGAGCCTGTCCTTTTCCCATTGTATTCTTACTTTTATCGTAATTAATAGACCATATACGTGTGGGTTTATATCTCAGCTCTCTATTCTGTTCCATTGATCTATGTGTCTATTTTTGTGCCAGTGCCATACTGTCTTGATTACTACAGCTTTGTAGTATATTTTGAAATCTGGTAAAGTTTTGTTCTTCTTTCAAGATTGATTTTGCTATTTGGAGTCTTTTGAGGTCCCATATATTTCTTAGTATTATTCTAGTTCTGTGAAAAATGCCGTTGGCATTTTGATAAGAGATTGCACTGAATCTGGAGATTGCTTTGAGTAGTATGGACATTTTAGCAATATTCCAATCCATGAGTATGGCATGTCTTTCCATTTGTGTTACCTTCAATTTCATCGATGTTTTAAAGTTTTCAGAACACAAATCTTTCACCTCTTTGGTTAAGTTTATTCCAAGGTATTTTTTTTTTTGATATGGTTTAAATGGGATTGTTTTAATTTCTTTCTTATCATTTGCATATAGAAAGACAACAGATTTCTATATATTTATTTTGTATCCTGCACCTTTACTGAATTCACTTATTTCAAATAGTTCTTTTGGGGAGTCTATAGTATCATGTCATCTGTAGTTTTTTTTTTTTTTCTTTCCAATTTAGATGCCTTTTATTTCTTGTCTGTTGTGGCTAGGACTTTCAGTACTAATTTGAATAAATGTGGTAAGAGTGGACATCCTTAAGACAGCTCTATTTTTCTTGAGAAATTTATTTTTAACTTACTCTATGGACATTGCACAATATGTGGATGATTAGATGTTTTTTCATACTGGCTATTCAAAAGCTTAAATTTGTGATCACAAGTATAGCAGTGTATTTACCATAATATTGTTTTCCTTTTAAAGCTGGGTTCAATGTGTATTCCTATTCTTGTTCCATTTCAACTGAGACATGTTATATATTCTAACAGATCACTAATACCCTCTTTGAAACAAAACAGGTAAGAAAGGCAGGTATGTTGAGAGTAAGAAAGAAAGGTTGAATAGCAGGCATCAAAAGGCATAAAACAGGTTACAGAAGTGGGGGCTATAACTAAAGGCAATTACTTACAGTATTTTCTACTTACTTTTCAGGTTCCAAATATGGATCTGTATCTAATAAGCAAAAGAATAAAAGAATTCTAGGTCCTTCTCAGTAAATAAAATTAATTCAAATCTGCTAGTCAAAAGCCAAATTAGGATAAATAATAAATGAAATTTGGTCTTGGCATATTGGTCCTGGCTAAAAGATATGTATCTCATTGTTGGGGTGCTTTATTTCTGATCTTCCATAGGATCTGGGAAAAGTTATCATATAGTCAGAACCCTCATGGATTCACTTTCATTGAGTTTTGTTACATACTTAGAACTTATCCAATAATCATCACAATAACTAGTCATATGAAATCCCCTTGAGTGTAATGTTATGAAAAATGTTCTCAATAATTTTATATTCTATCAGAGGTCACAAATTAGTGACGCCAACCAGCAAATATTTTAAAAACCTTTTCCGGTATTTGCTAATATTTGTAATTAGAAAAGTTTATACACACACGGGCATACATACATCCTCATTTTAGTGACCCATAACTACAAAATGAATTGACAGAGCTGATTAGCAAGTACTCCTTTTAGATGAGAGTAGTCCACAGTTCCTAGGACTCTCTAGGGTCTTAAACCTGATGCATTTATTTACAGTACATTACCTGACAGGTTCCTGTAGGTTTTTACATTTTTTAATTGTAGGTATAATGCCAATTTGAAAAATTTTTTTTTGTGTACTTGATACATGTTACATTATTTTCAGGTGTACAACATAGTGACTCAACAACTCACCATAAGTGTAGCTACCATCTGTCAGCATACAATACTATTACAGCACCATTACTATATTCCCTATGCTTTACCTTTTATTTTAAATTGTGATGACAAGGTCAAGTTTACCTTGTAGGGGAAAGAAGGTGCTTCTTTCCTGGCAAAAAAATCATATAACGTCTTGTATTAACTATTCAGAAGCTCAATACCAAATATGTAGTCAACCATATATTGTATGTATATATAGCATTGTATATGTATATTCTTTTTAAAAATCCCATCTTTCATTGTTCATATATTTTTAAATTCTATGGAAAAAATACTTTAAATCCTGTTTTCAAAATGAGTACACATTTTAAAAAGGGGAAACATTACCTACACTCTATATAAAAATGACTCAAGTAAAAAGAAAACAATGAAATAAAATATTATACATTAAAAGAATATTTTATTTGGGGATTATATTGTCTTTAGCTAAGAATACATAATACTCATAAGGAAAAATAAAACAGAATTTGAGCTCAGCTACTATTCATAAAATGATTGTCAACATCTTTTTTATAAGACAGCTAAAAAGTCAAGAGCATAATTTTCAAGAATGTACTTTAATTAAATATAACACCAAATTTTCAAGTAAGAATTTAGCAGCCTTGCAGTTAACTTTTTACATGAGGCTTGAGATTAGACTGCTCTATTTTAATATTAATGGCTTAATAGACTGCCGCATGGCTAAGGAATCTAAGTAATTAAAAAACAATACATAGAATGGCAGCATTCAATAAATAAACTTGTTACATCCAAAAAACATTCTGACACACTACCCTTAGGTGACTGTGTTTAAATATATATTTCTAAACCTTATTGCATTTATTACAATTGAATTTCTTCTAGGTATTTTTCTCTTTTGTATTAGATAGTTTCAAAATCAGGGTAAAGATCACATTACATTAGACATTATTATCAAATTAATAGTGTTTTCATAATGGCTTTTTAAAAACTGACTCACTTTTATGCATGAACATAATTATAATTAATGTATTTTAAATGTAATTGAATAGCTAAAGAGTGTCACTTTATTTCATGTTGTTTACAACAATCTTTGCTCAACCAATTCTTTCAAAAAGTCAAAAACAAAGCATGAAGATACAATCATATACCATAGGTTAAATTATATATAGAATTATCCAACCATAGTACAGCATTGCCTTATGTCATGAAGTACTTATTTCATGGGGTATTTTCTAAAAGTCTCTTTAACTTTATGATTAAATTTATGGTTAATTTTTTAATATAAATTGAGAAACTTAAAATATATAAGATGCTTTTAAATGAAGTGTAGAACATCCAAAATAGTGCTGTTTTAACTTCACTAAATTTTAGATCTGTGACCATTTACTTACTAGTTCTTTATTTTTTCTTTTGATATCATAACTTATGTAACAACAGAAACTAACCACATTGAAAAATGTTACTCTCCATTGATGAAATATAATAGCACTACTACTAAGTTCTTTGATTAGACTACAATGAGTCTCTGTAAAGTAATTAAGCCAATGTAGCACTTGGATTCTCAAGAATGATAATCTTATAGGAAGCATACAATAACATTTAGACTTTATGTGGATATATAACAAAGTCAGCATAAAATTTTATCTGAGCTAAAAAGCTTTTTTGCTTGTGGCTAGGTCTATTTTTCATTTTGAAATTACAGATATTTAGGGGGCGCCTGGGTGGCTCAGTTAGTTAAGCGACTGCCTTCAGCTCAGGTCATGATCCTGGAGTCCCAGGATTGAGTCCCGCATCGAGCTCCCTGCTTGGCAAGGAGTCTGCTTCTCCCTCTGACCCTATCCCCTCTCATGTGCTCGCTCTCTCTCAAATAAATGAATAAAATCTTTAAAAAAAAAGAAATTACAGATATTTATAAAAATAACTGGAATTTTTCTGGTCATAAATAGTATTGCTTCTATACTATGGGACATGAGGGTTTTCGACCTTAATTCAAAATTTAGATAGACTTTCAAGAGCTGTTTCTGCAGGCACTACAGAGTTCAGGAACAGTCGTCATGTTGAACTGATCAGTTTGAAAAAGTGATGGTTATAAACTTGGTAGGTTCTCTGGTGGCTTGTTAGGGTAAGATCTCCCAAAGGAGTTACGGCTAACATGATTATGCCCAAAGAATAAAAAAATAAAACATCTCTGCCCCCACACCCCCAAAAACCTTTGTTTTTTTGTGTGTTTAACAAATTCACAGATTTAAAAATGTATATACAGTTAAAGATACAGACTTTGTAAGTGCTACATATCTCAAACAGAAAAAATATTTAGAGTGCTGAATGACTACTATTTTTCATCTGTTAATCAGAAGTTAAATATTTCATAAATAGAAAGGGACACATTTTTATACCTAAGATACACTATTTCATGTATGCTTTTATTAAATGAAAGTTAATGACTCCATATAACAAAATAGTCTTTTACTTTTAAAACAGAAAATAGTTAACGTACAACTTAAACGTTAACAACAGCAGTTTCTGATAATATTCATCCTTAAGACGAACAATAAAACAAAGATTGTTTTCTATACAGTCAAAACAGACTGATTAAACCATAAAAGAATTGTGATTCATGAATTGCATATATTACACTGTTTAACAGGTATTTTAGTTTATTGAATTCACACCTCGGTAGTTTAAATTAGGCAATCAGTTCTTTGCTTTTACTTGTGATCATAATGATCTAAATGGTTATAAGTCAAATGATAAAGGCAACTGTAATGAATACCTGAGGAAGATTTATGAAATTAGAGATAACTCTTCCTAGTTTTTAAAATAGGCAAAAAGACACAGATTTTCATATAATTATAAATCCTTAAACCATTATGAGATCAGATTCCAAACATTCTTCCCTTGAGAACAAATCTGTTTTATCTTACTTTGAAATCTGGTCATAACTGGCTGGTTGGAGTAATGTGTTAGGAACCACAACAAAGTTCAGAGGTCAAGAGTGCTGTAGTAGATTATCTAGGTCTGCAGTGGGAGCAAGATAAAAAGTGGTAGTACTCGTATTGAGTATTTGTTGACCTTGTTTTTATTCTCTTAATCTCAGAACTTTTTCTGTCATGGTAGGTTCAAATATACAGTATAAGCAATGACAAGAACTCCTCTGTAGTAGTAATTTCTCTAAATTTAATAAAATATGGTAAAAGTGATTATTAGGAATAAACTCTATAAATGTGTCATGCCTATGATAACATAGAGTGGCCAACTGGATATAAGAAAAAAAAATCCACAGGTCATATCTGTATGAATGTTCCTATGAAGAGGCTTGGTTATATCGTTATAGTGATTTAGTCTCATAACTTCCTCTAGAAAGTAGTTTACTACTATTGTTCTAATTTCTCAAGGACTGATCATTCTCTGAGAAATGGCAAATTTTTAAGTTAAAAATAAGTTTAACATTAATCATGCCTCTTTTCAAAGAAAAGATTTTTACTTCAAAATCACTGGCTAAAATAAATTTCATCACCTGATGGGCTATGTTATGATAAATTCTACGGTTGCTTTATTTCTGAATATCTCTAAAACCTGAAGATTTATATGTATTATTGTTTAGTATTGCTTCTCTTTAGTAAATGAAATATCTAAGAAATGATAATCTTGTAATAGCATATATATATTTTATAGTTCTAGTTAACTATAAGAACTGAAGGATAACATATACTCTATTAGCATACAGGTGGATTAATTTGTCACAATATGACAACTGATCACAAGTACTGAATCTGATAGATACCATGAAAGTATAATGTTTTTACATGGGGATATATTGTCTTTTAAACGAGATTATTGCCATCATTAAGTGTTAAATTCATTTGACTTGTAAGTTTAAGATATAAAAGAATTTTCATTTCTATGTTCCTAACATGCTAAGTAAATTCTATTTTGGTAAAAATAGCTTAAAATATTAAGAAGGAAATCCCATGATAGGTAAGAAAGAAGAAGGTTGATATTAACAGTTGGTCTCTGATTAACATTAAATTTTAAAGACATGAATAGAATAACAAGTTAAAAATTGACAGGTTATCCAAAAAGTGGTATTTTGGGCATTCTATCTTCGTAATTGTGAACCAACTATGTTTTCTTAATAGAGAAGCATGAAAGAACGTTCCACAGCTTCTAAAATCTGGAATTCAGCATTGTAAAGCAGATACATTAGACATGCAAAACACTTAACATGCTATAAGAAATCAAAAAATCCTCAAAGGATGATGCATACTGTGCTGTAGAAAGCAGGCCTTCCTAACACAATGTGATTCACAGTAAGGCTTAAGTTATGATTTTATTTTCCTTAAGAATTTTTTATTGGAGACTATTAGTGAACAGACTCTGGATGACTGAAACATGTACGCTATCTTCTAGGTCTTATTTTCTTCACTAGACATATTAAATATACACTATTTCTTTGAGCCCAGAATACAAGAAGGATTTAACTGTGCACTAACCCATGTAACACAAACATTTTTGTGTGAAATAAAAATTAGTAGCAAAGTAGAATTTCAATTTCAGTCAGAAATTCAGCATATGCCACAGGGAATGCAATTTGCACAATTTTTCTCTCTGATATTTTTTCAGTGCAGCATTGTGAAGGATGGCAATGATGATATTACCATTTTTTAAAAAAATACAAATTCTTTTTATTATGGGGATAACTGCCAATCAGTATATACTTAAAAGGTACTAGGTGATTTCTATAATTATTAATGCATTAAGAAACAGGCAGCTTCTGATCTAATGCATAAGTTGCTCTTTCCTTACCGTATTTTTCAGACCACTTGCGAGTTAGTTCTAGATAAAGACTTGGTTTATGAGGCCGGTAATCCAGGTACACTGTATTACTGGTTCTTTTGGGAATAGCTTTTTCAATCTGAGTTCCTTCATGCCACTCATTGAAAGAGGTGATAGAAATCACACTGGGGTGGGCATGGAGTGCAGCACCCAGAGCAGTTTCATAGTACTTCCCGCTGATTCGGTTTCGAGTGTTTTGAGCGTTCCATGGGCGGATGCTGGTATCTATATATCCCGGGCCCACACTTGGGATAAACAGTAGGTTGAACTGGTCACAAAAAAATTTTAGCCTCACCCAATTCTCATATGATGAGCCATAAGTAAAGCCATTTGTGGCAAAATATGTGTAAATTCCATCAAAACCACCTTGAAGAATATCATATCTATGTTTGCTTTCTACTAGAAGTGCAATAAACAGTGCATCATAAGGAGAATTGCGGATGCTCTGAGACCCTGTGGTGGTTAACAAATTGGCCCATTTTTCAGGCTTTGTGATATAGGAATCATAGATATAAAACATAGGAAGAGCATTGCCGGTCTTAGTCTTGTACCTATAAAAGGCCGGATGATTTCCATACCTAGAATACAAAAATACGTAGAAGTGAATATCTGTAACTCATTTTCCACAGACAATAACTGTTTCTATACTGAAAATGAAAGTAATCAGTGCAGTTAGTTCACTTTCTTTGGGGGATCAGTTATATTAAGGATAATCATTAAAAATGCATTTTCAATTTTGCAGATAGGAAAATTGAGATACTGGATATATCAAGACATATTGAGGTTTACAAATGATGACCAACACCATAAAAAGCCCATTTTCTATATGAATATATCAACTGCTATCAGTGATAAATGTCTCACTGTTGCTGACAAGTTTCTTTTTAAGAGTACAGTATCTGTCACAGGTTCTTATCAGTAAAATCTTTGAACAAAATGAAACTATTAACTTTTTCCTTGTAATCAGACTAAATATAAATGAAAATATTAGATGTGGGTACACAGATATAAAAGCAGTTCACATTTCATAATTTGAACCTTCTTTTAAAAAGACAAAACTCTAGTCCTGATTTATAGAATATCAATTTAAAAGGTCAGCCAACAAATCATTAAATAGCTTATTAAACACAAACAATAAATCTATACAGAAAGTGAATCAAATAATTTCAGAAATGTTCCTCAAAATGATTATTCATTATAAAATTTTAGTATCTCAGACCATAAGTCATTCAAATCTCAAATATAATTTAAATGTACTCTTCTTAAAATAATTATTGGATCGTAAAACAGTAATTATAAACACAGAAGACACTCACTTGTCTATAATATATTTGACATTTTTGTACATGTTTTGATCGTCTCGATTGCTATATGGTTCGATGTGAAAAGTGACCTAAAACAAAAAAAGATTAGAGAAAGAATTATCTGATGTAAAAATAAAACTATTTCATATTTTTAATAATTTAATCTTAATTTAGGATGAATACTTCTTGAACATAAATATTATTAACAGCAAGTTCTAGCAGAGAAAGCTCCTAGTTAACGTTGTTACTGTGAAATAATATGCTCAACAGTTTATACTTTTTACCTCCGTTCTCACAACTCCCTTAAGGTAGTTACTAAGTGAGGCAGACTGCTGGAGGCAAAATAAGCAATCAGAATTCAGAACTCAAATGTTCAACCACTATGCAATACTTCTTCCTATATGTTTATTTCTTTTAATTTTTTATTGTTATGTTAATCACCATGCATTCCATCATTAGTTTTTGATGTAGTGTTCCATGATTGTTCGTGTGTTTGTGTATAACACCCAGTGCTCCATGCAGAACGTGCCCTCTTTAATTCCCATCACCAGGCTAACCCATCCTCCCACCCACCTCCCCTCTAGAACTCTGTTTGTTTTTCAGAGTCCATCGTCTCCAGACATGTTTCTTTAAAAAGAACATGGTCCAGAAAAATCTGGATTCTTTTCCCAAGTGTGACCAACAACAATTTTTTTTTTTTTTTAAGATTTATTTATTTGAGAGAGAGTAGGCACATACCAGTGTGGGGAGGGGCAGAGGGAGAGAATCTCAAACAGACTCCTCACCTAGCGAGGAGACTGCCTTGGGGCTGGATCCCACGACCCTGAGATCATGATCTGAGCAGAAATCCAGAGTCAAAAGCTTAACTGAGCCACCCAGGCTCCTCAGTACCAAAGTCCTCTATCATTAAAACACCATTTCACAAAATAATCTACATTTAATGTGTAATAGTACTCAAAGAATTTATCACAAAATTACTGGAAAAATAATACCACTAGTACTATGAAGGCTTGTTATTGATATGGTTTATAGATCTCTACCATAATTGTACAAAGCAGTAACCAAAAGTATTTTATTTACTGTGCACAGAAGATTCATTTTCAGCTTATATATAAATCAAGAAAAACTGATTATGGCTAGTAAAACCATTTTGTATGATACTTCAAACTAGTAGTGTAGATTGTCACTGAAAAGGAGATTTTGCACTTTTATTACTAACTTTGACTTACCAGTAGCCATTAAACATCTTTATGACCATCTAATAAACATCTTGATGTTATTCTAATCTTAGGGTTTAGCTCTGTGAAGCAGGTATGGGATTAGAAACTTCTATACTACTGCAATATAAAATGCCTTTGTTTTGGAGCCACCTGGGTGGGACAGTTGACTGAGCATCGCACTCCTGGTTTCGGCTCAGGTCATGATCTCAGGGTGGCGGCATCAATCCTGCCTGGGCTGCTGCTCAGAGCAGAGTCTGCTTGGGATTCTCTCTCACTCTCCCTGTGCCCCTCCCTCCCATGCTCTCTCTAAAATAAATCCATCTTTAAAATGCTTTTGTTTTCAATTACCCAAAGTAAAATGAATAAATAATAAATATGAATACTATGAATAATAATAAAATGGATTTTGCTAGTCACAGAATTTTAAAGTCAGATGCATTTAGTGAAAATATTCCCTACTTTGTATATTATTATTGAAATCTCATTTTATTAAAAGGAAGTTTTATCAGTAACAAAATAAGGTCAAATTCAATTCTGTATATTTAAGTACTGCTAGGACAGTCATAGTTTTCAGTAGCTCTAGTATTTACTTTTTAACTTCAAGTGAAAGCAGAATGGCAAGGGTATAGGTATTTTCATGTTCTTACATAATGTTACCTTGGCTAATTCTCCCTTTAGATGGAATGCTGTATTTTCTAAGCTTCCATTTTATATATAAAGGGTACCTTGTTTAAGCAAATAGCCTATGTCCATGTCGTCCTTTCCTTCTTTTGTACAGATAAAAAAAGCTGTTATTGATAAATATACAATATTTCATTTTCCCCTCCTATATTTCAAACTTAATTATAATAAAATCACTTCGTAGGTTTAATTAATGATGTAATCTAGTTAATATTTCCTTCACTGGGAAAAACCTATTAGACCAATATTAAAGTAACTTTATAAATGACAGAATACTATATATAAAATCAAATGTTTGCGTTAGCTTCAGATTAGAAAGAATCATAAATGTTCCCTCATTTCATACTGCTACACTTTTGACTCTTCTCTACCCAGCAGCCAAAGTAAACTTTCTAAAGTGTACATCTGATGATCCTGGAGAGTGAGGTCAGCAACATGCTGGCATAAAATGTTCCTATTTATCCACCCCAAAAATCAATGGATTAGACATTCATACATGAACAAAAGCACCCTCATGGGTGTTTTTAGACCCATCACCTTACTCCAAGGAACCTGGGAGGAGTCTCACCCACCAGAGGAGTGAGCCAAACTGCCTAGACCATTCTTGCCTCTACAGGACAAAAATTGGGTGAGTACAGACTGGAATAGTGTCAGAGAGTCTTCCCTAAGGCAGACTCTAGCACACCATTGTAAAGGGGAGAAAAATAGGAGTTCGGCCACCTGAGAGATTGTAAGAGAAACTTTCCTGGCACCACCCCTGTGCCCAATGAAACACTGAAGGGTGCTAATTTATCTGGTGGCAGTGACCTCTCCTGCAGGGGAAAAGGAAAGCAGTGAGTGCCTAGTTACGGCAACCAGAGAAAGCCATTCTCTCCCTCAGCACCTGGAGTACTAAGGTGGGAGATCTATAACTGGGGATTGGGAGGAAATTGGGAAAGCAGCAGATAAGAATTTCAAATAGCTGTAATGAGGAAACTCAACAAGTTACAAGGAAATTCAGAAAGAATTCAATCAAATCAAGAATTAAAAATACAAAATGAGTTCTTTCCAAATTCTGGAGCAAAAATTCAGTAAATTAGATCAGAATGTAACAGAGAGCATATACAGACCACATGAAAGAAAGAATAATTGCATGGAGGATAAGAATTTTGAAATAACACAGAAGAGGGAACTTAAAGTATACAAAGCCTAAATGAGTGGTGATTATAAAAAAAGACAAATTATCAGAATAATCAGGATTTCAGAAGAAGAGAGGGAGAAGGGGATGGGAAAGATAATCCATGCAAGTGGAAACTGCAATAGAACATCAAATTTCAGAATATAAATTCAAAGAGGGCTGAAAAATTAAGTGTTCAAATGAAAATCACTAATTTTTTTCTGGGAATGTTTTCACGTGCTATGGCAACAATGCTGTATTTTAGTGTTTCTTCTGGTAATACTTTCCCCCAAAATATCAAGATATAATTTATTATACTTACACCAATTACTGCTAACTTTCCTCTTTACAAAATGTGTCTGTGTCAAATATTTTTCTTTGTAGTTTTACTTTATAATTTTGTTGAAATAAATATAACTCTACTAGGAAAAGAAAAAAAAAAACACTCCAATTCAAGATAGTGACGTAGGAACCTACAACTCACCTTACATGGACACACTGAATCTACAGCTATCTATAGAACAATTTCCTCTGAAAATAAAAACCTAAAACTTGGCAGAGTGAGCTCTTCCCATCTGGTAAACAAGGGGAAAACCACATCAAAGTGGGTAGGAAAGGCTGAGACACAATCTCACCATAAACCCCCACCACGGACCCATAATCGGATGGGGATTCAAAAGTTGGAGCCTCTCCCTGAGAAGCAAAGTGCTTGATCCCACATTGGGCATCCTAACATTTAAGACTGGCACCTGAGAGATGAGACTCCAAAACATCTGGCTTTGAAGACCTCCAGGGTTTACACCTACCAGACTGATGGGGCTATGGTAAACTGAAAAATGGCTCTTAAACGGCTCATGTGCAGATTCACCTGCCCCAAGGCCCAGCACGGTAGCAGTCCTTTGCAGCTGACCAGACTTTATGTGAAACAGACTCATTTGCTAATGTGAAAGCATTGGTCTGAGGGGCAGAGGCCTACAGGAGGACTCTCTGGGGAGAAGGCTGGTGAGTGCCATCTTATTAATCTCTCTGTTATGCTATAGAGCACCAGTATCTTCTGGAGGAGAGCTTTTATCCATGCCTGGTAACCCAGTTTTTGTGGTTGATGCTCAAAAAACACCCCTTGATCACCTGGCTCTAGAGAATGAGGGGTTCCTGGGTCCCACAGGGCTGTAACAAAGAGGCAGTTTGGCAGACTAACACTCCCAGAGCAGAGTACAGATAGAAGACCAAAACCCATTCCCAGTCTGAGAAAGAGGCCTATTTGCTAGTCTAGGGGCTCTGACCTGAGGCTTCTGGTTGAGCACATTTATAGATACCCACAGAATTGCTCTCACTGAACAGAGGCAAGTGGATGCAATATTTACACTCTCCATCTGCTTTGCTCAAGCGTGCCATTATCTTTAAGAAAGGAACTTATTATATTCATGGCTGGTGCCTTGATTTTTACAGCTGCTTCTGGGGGACACCTCTACATCACTTGGCTCTGGTGGCCAGTGGAGTCTATGCTCACAAATCCCATAGGACTGTAACCAACAGAGAAAGAGTTCTTAAACAGCTACCAAGCTACCACCCCTAGGGCAAAGCAAGAGGAAAAGAGAACTAGGAACTCACTCTTTTTGTGAAAGAGGTCTATTAGCTTATATCATAGCTGCGATCTGAGAGGCAGGCTTCTAATTAAACACACATTTGGGATGCCTGGGTGGCTCAGTCAGTTAAGCGTCTGCCTTCTGCTCAGGTCATGATCCCAGGGTCCTGGGATAGAGTCCCACATGGGGCTCCTTACTTAGCAGGGAGCCTGCTTCTTCCTCTGCCTGCCGCTCCACCTGCTTGTGCTCTGACAAATAAAATCTAAAAACAAAACAAACAAAAAAACCAACCACTCACATTTAAGGACTGCTATAAACCTTTCCTGAGCCCTCAAAGGGCAGGTACTATCTCTCGTTCTCCCTCTGCTGCACTCCAGAAGGTCAGCATCTCTTAGAGGGGAGGTCTTACATGTGTTTGGTGCCCTGATTTTTGTGGCTGCAACCCAAAGGATAACCCCTGATTGCCTGGTTCTGGTAGCAGCAGAACCTGAGTTCCTGAGTCCCCCAGAACTATAATAATCAGATAGTCCTTGGTGGGGCACCACCCAGACAGCAGATTGAAACACAGCCCCATTCTGTCAAAAAGGCTGAGTTGCTTGTCCTGGAGCTTCAGCCTTAGGGGCAGGCTTCAGGTTTGGCATCCAGCTAGAGCCTACAGAAGTGCTCTTAGGGAACACAGGCCACGGGACGCTATCTTTGTGCCTTCTCTCTGCCTCACTACAGCTTGTGGAATCTCCCAGAAAAGAGCTTATAAACTTGCCTGGAGCCCCAGTTTTCACAACTGCCACTCAGACAACACCTCCAGATCACCTGGCTCTGATGGCCAGTGCATCTTATATATAGTCCAGTGGGACCACAAACATATCTGCATTCTTTAAAAGCTACTGCCTAAGGGTCTGGCTTCTAATCAGCCTGAATCTACGTGCTGAATGAGGCCCTCCCCTTCTTTGGGTAACTAGTTATTGGAACACCCAACTACAGGGATCTGTTAGAAATAATATAGGATGCTTGGACAAACACAAAGGATTGAGAGACCTCCAAAAGCTAGGGCAGGGTTGAATGTTAAGGTTCATCTCCTGCACAAGGCTAGCCATTCAAGACGGGGAGAGGTAGCTGTTTCATCTAATGTGTAGAAACCAACACAGAATCAAGTGATAGAGATAGTAAATAGAGATAGTAACTTACCTGATAAAGAGTTGAAATTAATGATAATTATGCCCACAAAACTCTGAAGAATGGATTTAAGAAGTGAGAACTTTAACAAAGGAATAGGAAATATAAGAAAGTACCAAACGGAAGTCAGTGCTAAAGAATAAAATAGCTGAGCTGGAAAATACACCAGACGGGTTCGATAGCATGAAGCAGAAGAGGGGCTCAAACACAGGTCATAGGAACTCACCAATCAGAGCAGCAAAAAAAAAAAAAAAAAAAATGGCAAAACAGTGAAGCTAGATTAAAGAATTTATATGATAACATCAAGCAAACTAACAATTGCATGATAGAGGTCCCAGAAGGAGAACAGAGAAAGAAGGGGGCAGAAAACTTATCTGAAGAAATAACTGAAAATTTCCCTAACCTGAGGAAGGAAAACACCTCCAGATACAAGAAGCTCAGAGAATTCCTAAAAAGATGAACCCAGAAAGACTCACAGTTAGAGATTATTAAATGTCTTAAAATGTAATTAAAATGTCAAAAGTTAAGGACGAGGAAAGAATCTTAAAAAGAGTAAGAGAAAAACACTTGTTACCATACAAGGGAACCTCCATAAGACTAATAGCAAATTTTTCAGCAAAAACTAAGCCGACCAGAATAAAGTGTCACAACCAAGAACACTGCACCTGGCAAAGTTATCATTCAGAATCAGAAGAGATAAAAGAGTTTTCCACACAAGCAAAAGCCAAAGGAGATCATCACCACAAACCCACCTTACAAGAAACGTTAAAGGGACTGTTTTAAGTAGAAAAGAAAGGGTGCTAAATAGTAACAACTTGTGAAAGTACAAATTTCACTGGTAAAGGTAAATATATAGTGAGGGTAGTGAATTAATCGCAAAGCTAGCATGAAGCTTAAAAAATAAAAACAGTAAAAACTACAATAATTAAAGTATACACACAATAAAATGATGTAAAACGTGACACCAAAAACATAAAAAGAGGTGTGAGGAGAGTAAAACTGTAGAGTTTGGAATGCATTCCAACTTATCAATTTAAAACAAACTATTACAAATATAATTTGTTATATGTAAACCTCATGGTAATCACAAAGCAAAAACCTACAGTAGATATGTGCACACACAAAATAATGAGAAAGGAATCTAGGCACACCACTAGAAAGGCATCAAACCACAAAGGAAGAGAACAAAAGAAGATAAAAGAAACAGAAGAACCGAAAAACAGCCGGAAAACAACAAAACAGCAAGACGTACAAACTATCAAATTACTTTAAATGTAAATGGACTAAATTCTCTAATCAAAAGACAGGCTAAATGGATGAAAAATAAATAAAAACAAGACCCATCTATATGGTACCTACAAGAGTATTCAGATATAAGAACATGTAGTTTGAAAGTGAAGGGATGGAAAAAGGTATTTCATGCAAAAAGAAACCAAAAGAAAGCAGGGGTAGCTATATGTATATCCCACAAAACAGGCTTTCAAGACAAAGACTATCATAAGAGAAAAAAGGGGATTACATACTGATAAAGGGGTCAATCCAATAAGAAGATGTAGCATTTATAAATATTTATGCACTCAGCATAGGAGCACCTAAATATATAAAGCAAATGTTAAAACACCTGAAAGGAGAAAAAGCAATACAATAATTGTAGGGGACTTAAATACCCACTTAAGTCAATGGATAAATTATTCAGAGAGTAAAAGAAATTATAGGCCTTAACATGTCAGAACAGATGAACTTAACAGATATTTACAGAAAATTTCATTCAAAGCAACAGACTGCACCTTCTTAAAGTGCATCGTCATTCACCTATACTCCAGGATAGGTCATATGTTAGGCCATAAAACGAGTCCTAACAAATATATGAAGATTGAAATCATACACCATGTGGTCAGAAAAGAAGATGAAACCAGAAAACAATTATAAGAAAACTGGGAAATTCATAAAGAGGGCACGTGTTGTGGTGAGCACTGGGTGTTTTATACACAACTAATGAATCACTGAACACTACCACATCAAAAACTAATAATGTATACTATACTGTGGCTAACTGAAGATAAAAAAAAAAGACGAGACAAAATAGAAATAAAAAATACAAAAACTTAAGAGGGGAGTTTATAGCAATACATGCCTACCTTCAGAAATAAGAAAAAAATCTCAAACGAACAACCTAACTTTACACGTCAAGGAACTAGAAAAAAAAAACAACAAAACAAAAAGTTTGGAGCTATATATGAAAATATATATAACAAAGTTTGGAGTTTTATATAGGGAATAGAGACTAAAATGACAATAGAAAAGAAGAAACCAAGAGCTATTTCTTTGAAAATTTAAACAAAATTGACAAACCTTTAACTAGACTCACAAAGAAAACTCAAAAAAACAGAAATGAAAGAGATGTTACAAATAAACCACAGAAATACAAAGGATCATAAAAACTACAATGAAAAATTATATGCTGACAAATTGAACAACCTAGAAAAATGGATAAGTTTCTAGAAACATACAACCTTCTGAGACTTCATCATGAAGAAAGAAAATCTGAACAAACCAATTATTGGTAAGGAGATTGAGTCAGTAATCAAAAACTTCCAATAAACAAAAGTTCAGGGACAGAATGCTTTGTTGGCAAATTCTACCAAATATTCAAAGAATTTATAGCAATCTCTACTCTTCCAAAATACAGAAGAGAAGCAAACTCTTCCAAACTAATTTTACAAGGTTAGCATTACCCTGATATCCAAACCAGACAAGGATGCCACAAGAAAAGAAAATTACAGGCCAACATCCATGATGAACACAGATGTAAAAATCATCAACAAAATATTACTAAGCTGCATTATTGCCAATAGCCAAGACAACAGAACAACCTATATGTCCAGTGAAGGATGAATGGGTAAAGAAGTAGCAGAATGTATGTGTATACACACACACACGCACACGCGCACACGCACACACACACACACAATGGAATTTTATTCAGCCATAATAAAGAATGAAGAATAAAATTTTGCCATTTGTGACAACATGGGTAAACCTTGAGGCAATTATGCTAAGTAAAATAAGTCAGAGAAAGAAATGCTGTTTGATCTCACTTAAATGTGGAACAAACCAAGCTCACAAAGCAAAGGGCAGGAGGTTGAGGGATGTGGGCAAAGGTGTTTAAAATGTACTGATTTCCAGTTATAAAAAATGTCAGTCATGGGGATGTAATGTATAGCATGGTGACTATGGTTCCTAATACTTCACTACACATCTGAAATTTGCTAAGAGAGTAGATCTTAAAAGATTTTATCACAAGAAAACTTTATAATTATGTATGGTGGCGGATGTTAACTAATTGTGGTGATCATTCCACAATATATAGAAATATAAAATCTTTACACTTTACTTTGGAAACTAATATAATGCTGCATGTCAATTATATCCAATTAAAAAAAAAGAAATCAAAGAATATCTCAAATGACAATGGAAACACAACATACCAAAACCAATGGAATGCTGCAAAACTAGTTCTGAGACAGAAGTTTATAGTGATGAATGTGCATATTAAGAAATGAGAAAGATCATAAATAAACAGCCTTAACTTTACACCTCAAGGAACTAGAAAGAGAACAAACTAAGCCCAGAGTTAGCGTAAGGAAGGAAATAATAAAGATCAGAGCAAAAGTAAATGGAAACCAGAAAAGCAATAAAAAAGATCAATGAAACTAAGATCCTGTTTTTCTGAAAGATAAAATTTACAACTCTTAAGTGAGACTGAGAATATGAGACAGAAGGCTCAAACAAAAAGAAATTACAACAGACACTACCAAAATAAATAGGATAAGAGACTACTATGAATAATTATATGACCTCAAAGAAATGGATAATTTCGTAGAGACACAGAAATAGGAATGTCTGAACAGTAACATGTGAGGAGATTGAATCATTATCAAAAACTTCCTGACAACTGAAATCCCATGACCAGATGTCTTAATTGGGCAATTCTGCCAAATATTTAAAGAAGAATTAATGCCAGTACTTTTCAATTTTTTTTTATAAGAACTAGAAGAGGAGGGAACACTTCTAAACTCATTTTATGAAGCCAGCATTATCCTGATGCCAAAGCTAGATAATGATGCTATAGGAATGGATGGAAAACTATAGATCCTATGAAAAGAGAGGCAAAAGAACATATTTAATGATATTAAAGGCAAAATACAACAGACTCACAGCTAACATTATAGTCAGGGAAAAATTGAAAATTTTTCCTCTAAGATCAGGAACAAGACAAGTATGCTCACCTTACCACTCTTTTTCAAAATAGCCCATGCAAGTCCTAGCTAGAGCAATCAGGCAAAACAAAGATATATAAGGTATCCAAATAGGAAAGGAATAAGTAAAACTGTCATTATTTGCAGATGATAGGACCCTATATATTGAAAATCCCGAAGACTCAAATTAATGGATCTAATCAGTGACTTCAGTAAAGCTGCACAAATTAAAACCAATATACAGAAATCAGTTGCATTCTATACACTAACATACATCTGAAAAGGAAAAAAAAAAATCTATCTCATTCACAAACACATCAAAAACAATAATAAATACAGAGGAATAAATTTAACCAAGGAAGTAAAAGATCTGTATAATGAAAACTACATAACTTTGCTAAAAGAAATTGAAGACAACATAAACAAAAGGAAAGACATCTCATGTTCACAGTTTCAAGAGATAATATTGTTAAGATGTTCATGCTACCCAAAGCAGTCTATAGATTCAATGCAATTCCTATCCAAATCCAATGTAATTTTTCACAGAAATAGAAAAAACAATGCTCAAATTTGTTTAGAACCACAGAAGATCCCTAATAGATATAATAATCATGGGAAAGAACAGTAAAACTAGAGCTATCACACTTCCTAATTTCAAACTATACTACGAAGCTATGGTAATTAAAATTTGGTACTGGTGTTAAGATAGACACATGGACCAATGGAACAAAATAAAGAGCCCAGAATTAAGTCCCTGCATATAAGGTCAATTAGTATTTGGTAAGGGGGTCAGGAACATCCAGTGAAGAAAAGATAATTAACAAATGGTGCTGGGAAAACTGTATAACCACATGTAGAAAAAGAAAATTGGACCCCTAATTTATACAACTCACAAAAATTGCCTTGAGAGGGACTTGAAGACTTAAGCCTAAGACCTGAAACTGCAAAACTCTTAGGAAAAAAACATGGGTAAGAACCTTCTTGACATTAGTCTTGACATGATACTTTGTATATGACAACAAAAGTACAAATGACAAAAGAAAAAAAAAATCAGTAAGTGGGACTATATCAAATTTAAAATCTACACTGTAGAAGAGAAACAATAAAATGAAAAGACAGCTATGGAATGGTAGGAAATATCTGCAAACCATGTACTGGATAAGGAGTTAATATCCAAAATTTATAAAGAACTCATACAATTCAATTAAAAAAATCTGATTAAAAAATGGGCAGAGGAAGAGTAGAGACATTTTTTCCAAAGAAGATATCCAAATGGCCAACAGGTACATGAAAAGGTGCTCAGTATCACTAATCATCAGGGAAATGCAAATAAAAACCAAAATAAGATGGCCATAATAACAGATGTGAGGTGCTATCATCAAAAAGAATTGTTGATTAAGATGTGGAGAAAAGGGAACCCTTGTGTACTGGTAGTGGTAAGGTAAACTGGTGCAGCTACTATAGAAAGCAGTATGGAGGTTCCTTAAAAAATTAAAGACAGCATAATATAGAAATTTCACTTCAGAGTATTTATTCAAAGGAAATGAAATCACTATCCCCAAAGGATATCTGCCACCCTCATGTTCCTTCCAGCATTATTTACAATAGACAATATATGGCAACAATGTAAGTGTCCAATGGATGAATGGATAAGGAAAATGTGGTATATATACACAATGGAATGCTATTCAGCCATGAGAAAAAAAGAATTCCTGCTATGTGTGACAACATGGGTAGACCATGAGGTCATTAAGGTAAGTGAGATAGGTCAAAGACAATTTAGGATATCTCTTATACGTGGAATCTAAAAGAAAATGAATGCAAACAGACAAAAAAACACCACAAAAAACCAGTAGAATGGTGTTGCTAGGGCCTGGGGGCTGGAGGAATGGGAGTGATTTTGTTTAAGGGTATATACTTGCAACTAGTAGATAAAATCCATGGAGATATAACACACAGGACAGTGGTTATACACAACAAAACTGTATTATAAAGACTAGATCTTAATTGTTCCCATCACTAGAGGAGATTATAATTATGTGACATGATAGAGGTATTAGTTAGTGCTGCAATGGCAATCATACTACAGTATAAATTTATCAGTGTGTTGTAAACCTTAATTTACATGTTATATGCTGGTTATATCCCAAAAAAGGAGGTAAAAATCAAATCAAGCTTTCCTCTTCCAACTCCTCCACACCCCACCTTCACTCCTCTATACCCTTCATCTCCTTGAATACAAATGAGGTCCTCCTACACCTATATGGTGCTATAATACTTAGTACTTTTCTCTTCCCGCAATTACTTGTGTTTGTCTCTGACCTCCACCAAACTGCAAAGCCCCTTAAGATACAGAGAGATTATATTATTCTTAATACTACCAGCATCTGGAATAGCACCTGAATGAATACATGAGTGGAAGATTTCCATGCAAAATTGGTTAACAAATTAAACTCTAGGTCTGCCATTTATATACCCCATTTAGGTGAGATTTACCAAGTTTTCACAACAAATTCACCCTATAACTCAAGAACAAGGAAGGAAAAAAAAAGGGGGGGAGGAGATCATTGATACTATAACATCTTTCAAATGGAGCTGAAAAATAATCTTAAAAAAAAAAAAAACACAAACATACTACATGCAACTTTTAACATAGCCAAAAATCTGCATGAACCTGAGAAACAGAATTTTCATTTATTTGGCCTATGACTCTAGAGCCATAGGCCAAATAAATAATGGATGCTGGTAAACTAACAGTATGAGAAATGTGATTTATATATAACATAGAAAAACACTTGCTATTTTAAAATACAAAATTGTTAAAATGCAAGACCATCAGTGGCTAAGTTGGTTCTTTCACTGGATCCTCCTGATTTTCTTTTACCTAGATGGGTGATTTAATTCAGATTGTGATGTGATGATGTTATATAATTAACAACCCACAATCTCCGTGGCTTTCAAAGACAAACATTTGTTTGTTGCACATAGTTATATGGACTGGCTATGATGGCTCTGCTCCAGACTGTGGGTCAGGTTCAGATCTGCTCCATGTGCCTATCATTCTGGGGGTCTAGGAAGAAAGAGCACCAGAGGCATGCTGTTCTTATAGAAAAGGAATACAACCATGGAAGCACATCTGGTGTTTATGCTCAGGTATGGTATATATTATGTTTTTTCACATCTTATTAACCAAAGCAAGCCATGAGGCCAAGGCCAACATCAATGGGTCAGTAGGTACATTCACTCTTTTCCATGGAGGGGAAGGGAAAAAGGACTGTTGACTAAAGAGTGACACAATCTACCAAAATGTGTTTCACTCAAACACTGTTTCACCACTGTGGGTTTTTTTTTGTTGTTGTTGTTGTTTTTAATTTATTTCTTTTAGAGTGTGCGAACAGGGGTAAAGGGCAGAGAGAGAGAGGAAGGAGAACATTAGACTCCCCACTGAGTGGGGAGCCCCACAGAAGGCTCCATCTCAAGACCCTGAGATCACGACCTGAGCCAAAATCAAGAGTCTGACGCTCAACCTACTGAGCCACCCAGGAGAGCCCCTCACTGCTATGTTCTTAAAGATACAGGAGGACGGCAAAGATATAGTGGAAAAGACCCAGCTCTGATTTTTATTATATGCTTAAAAAGTGCTAAAACAGTCCTTGTTCCAATGAATATGCTAACAAATATATCAAAGAGCAGATAACTTGAAACTCATAATTTATATTTTGCTTTACTCATTTACTCTGCCCCCCCCAAAAAAAATTAGTCCACGTTTGCTAGAGATAAAGCAAAACAAGTAACTAAAGTGTCAAACATTTTTGTTATTCTTGCTCATTTGTTTGACTTAAAAGCACTCACCTAAAATACTAGTTAAACCCTTATGTAATCAAAACTAATAAGCTATGACAAAAGCTTAACTGTGAGACAAACTCATTTCTTAACAAACTCTCTATTCCTAAAACAAAAAAAGAGAAAAAAAAGGAAAGACATTTTTAGCTCAAAAAGTAGAAAGGGAAGAGTAAAACAAACCTGAGGAAAGAATGATTAATTCTATCAATCAAGACCGAATAGAATTAATACACTAAAACTGTTAGAATATTTTAAAAACCTATTAGAATATTTAAAAAATAAAACTGATAAATTGAAGGGCTGCTTTTTTGGCAGGAAGGGGCTAAGCAATTCTATACTAATCAAATTGTAGAAAAGGGGAGATTATTTTCTTGTGCTGAAAATTAGCAAGGGCAAAAAGAGCTGTTACTAATAAACCCACTTATTTTACTCTTAAAGTTTCAGGTGTGGTAAGTTATGCAGATTGTAGGCCACAGTTTCTTAGCACAGAACTCACAATATTATTCATCTCTTCTATCACTGCCTTAGAACTTTAATTTTAGTAAGTTACTGTCATTATTTAAGCATTAACTCTTCTTTTATTAGCAAAGTTTCCATTCTTTATATAAACAGGATATATTACACTTTAATTATAAGAAATATCTGCTCAACAACACTACAGAAATCACAAAAACTCAATAACTAAAACCATCTTATGGTTTCATCCTGTCATTTTACAAATGAGGATGATAAGCCAAGAAGATGAAGTAATTAATATAAAATTCCAGAGCTGAGATTAACTCCAGTCTCATGGTTCCTGGTCTATTTTTGTAAGCACTGCATAGTTGCTCCCCAGACACAAGGCCAAGAAATTATCCTAAACATTTTGTAAAATATTAGCCTGTCTGGTTCCAAATGATTCTGATCATTAGATATAAAAGCTGAAGCACAGCAAGACCAAGTACGTTGGCAATTAGATATATCTTTGCCACATTCTCCTGAACAGGAAGCTTTACAGAGGAGAAAACCAAACCTATCCTCATGCACCAGAACATCCTCACTTTACCTTTAAACTCCTGAAAGTACATACTTAAAGGCCAGCTTTCTTGAGTTGTGAAGGCCTCTTCCCTCTCATGTCCCAGGATTACAGAACTTAGAATTACATGGACAGAAGAGTGGCCTTTGGACCTGTTTGGGGGAAGATAAATCATATTACTTATCCAGTTTCAGACCTGGTGCCAGAATTTGCAAGGTCTGTGTATTTGCAGATTTCAAGTGCTAATGAGAGCTTACTGAATGGTACTGGGGGACATGGCAAATGACAGCTCTTTCCAGTCAGCTAATTTAGGTGATGCTGCTGCCTTAGGAGCTTTAGGATTATAAAGTAGAAAAAGAAGGCTTTATGGACAGGAATTAGGGGGGAATAAAAAAGAACTTGCCTATTTAGCTGATCCTGTTTCCCTAGAGTTCTAGCTCCACTCCCTGATAAATTACTGATTCCTTAAGCTGCAAAAGAAGTCTTAAAACACATTTTTCAGATTTTTATTTGAAAATGAATATTTCAACAGAGGTCTACATCATCTCTTAAAGACCTCACTTAACTTACCTGTACCAGACAAACCAGCCTGTCTTCCATTAGGATATATAAACTTCAAGACATTTCAGAGCAAATAAAAACCCTCAGTGATTTTTAAGAGTGGTAAGAACCTGAGAATTCAGACTAAATAGTCTCTAGTGAAAAGATACTCTGATTCACATTTTCATTAAGATTTGCTAACACACTACCTTAAAAAACAGGAACATGAAAAATGAGCAATCTAAGAATTATTGGACATGAAAATTATTGCTTAAGGACAAGAACAGTAGAACAGATAATGAAAAACTAAATAAGTATCAGGAAGACAAGGTTATTAATAAACATTCCTTTTACACTTCATTCTAAATGATTCTTGAATTATATACTAGAATCTCATATAAAGTGCTTTGTTTTTGGATTATTATGTTTCATTGATCTCTTTCTGTATCCTAATGCTAGTGCCATACTCCTAATATCTGTCATTTTATAGTACATTTCATTATTTGGACAAACAAGTTTTCCCTTCATTAATTAACATTTTATGAAGTCTTTTTTTTTTTTAAGATTTTATATATTAGGGGCACCTGGGTGGCTCATTTGTTAAGCGTCTGCCTTCGGCTCAGGTTATGATCCCAGGGTCCTGGGATCCAGCCCTGAATTGGGCTTCTTGGTCAGCAGGGACCCTGCTTCTCCCTCTCCCTCTGCCTGCAGCTCCCCCTGCTTGTGCTCTCTCTCTCTCAAATAAAAAAAAAAAAAAAATTAAAAAAATATATATTTTAAATAAAATCTTTAAAAAAAAATTTAAAAAGGGTGCCTGTGTGGCTCAGTTAGTTAAGCTTCTGCCTTCTGCTCAGGTCATGATCCCAGCGTCTTGGGATCAGGTCCCACATCGGGCCCCTACTCAGCAGGGAGTCTGCTTCTCCCTTTCCCTCTGCTGCTGTCAAATAAATAGAATCTTAAAAAAAAAAGATTTTATTTTTTAGAGAGAGAAAGCGCACATGTGGGCGAGTATGAGTGGGGGAGGGGCAGAGGGCGAGGGAAAAGCAGACTCCCGCTGAGCCCAGAGTCCAATAGGGGGCTCAATCTCAGCATGACCCTGAGACCATGACCTGAGCTGAAGTCAGACGCTTAATCAACTGAACCACCCAGGTGCCCCTAAAAGTCTTACTTTCTTCTAACATTTATAAACTTTAGGATTAGGTGGTTAAATTCTGCATTTAAAATCTCATTAGAGTTTTTCATTGGGATTAAATTTATATATTATATTAAAATATAAAATACAGGGGGCACCTGGGTGGCTCAGTTGGTTAAACATCTGTCTTCGGCTCAGGTCATGATCTTGGGGTCCTCAGATGGAGCCCCACATCGGGCTCCCTGCTCAGTGCGGAGCCTGCTTCTCCCTCTGCCTTTATCCCTCCCCAACACTCATGCTCGCATGCGCTCTCTCTCTCAAATGAATGGATAAAATCTTTAAAATGTATATATAAAATGCAAATGATCAAAAGAATGGCCACTTGGAAATTTTGACTTTTCACATTAAATTCATGTTTCTCTATTTAGGCAAGTCTTTTATATCCTTTCATAAAATGCCAAAGATTTCTTCATAAATCTATGGCTAAGCTATTTTCAGTGTACATGTTTTCCATTTTTCCCGTTAATATAGGAATCCTACTGACTCAAATATTCTTTGGTTTCAACCACCTTACTGGACATACAAGTTTTTAGATACTTTTCATGAGTTTTATAGATATTTTCTATTTGCAAAGAATGGTAATTTTACTTAGAACATTTTTTCTTTTTGTATTTTTTAGTTAAAATGATTTGTTCAGAAACACTATAACAGGGGCGTCTGGGTGGTTCAGTCGGTTCCCGCCTTCGGCTCAGATCATGATCCAGAGTCCTGCGATTGAGCCCTGCATTGGGTTCCTTGCTCAGTGGGGAGTCTGTTTCTCCCTCTGCCTCTCTCCCTGCTTGTGCTCGCTCTGTCAAATAAATATATAAAATCTTAAAAAAAAAAAAAAAAGATTCTCTATAACAGTATTAAATAATACAGATGACAGATGGCATTCTTGATTGATCTTGGTTTAATGAGCATGATACCACTGTTTTTCCATTAAGGATGGTGTTTGAGGGGCGCCTGGGTGACTCAGTGGGTTAAGCGTCTGCCTTTGGCTTAGGTCATGGTCTCAGGGTCCTGGGATCTAGCCATCTGGCTCCCTGCTCAGTCGGGAGTCTGCTTCTCCCTCTGCCCCTCCCCCTACTCATACTTTCTCAATCTCATAAATAAAATCTTAAAACAAAAAGATGGTGCTTGATATAGGTTAGTAAAAGACCTCATCTGTCAAGTTAAAGAACTCACAACAGATTTATTAATGAGTTATTTCCTTGAAATTTCAGTACCTGTTAAGATATTTTATCTCCAGCAAATAATCAAGTTTTATTTACTTAATATAGTGCTTACTGTGTGCCAGACACTGAGTACTTTTCATATATTACCTCATGTAATCTTTATAATCACTCTGTAAAGTACATTTTCTTACTTCTTCCAGTTGAGAAATGAAAAAACTGAGGCATACGAGTTACATAGTTCTTATAAGTGGCTGAGTCAGGAGTGAATGCAGAGATTTGGATTCAGATTTCATACTCTTGAAACCATTCTTAGATTCTTGCTAATAAACACTTCTTATCTAAGTTTTCTTCAGAAATTTTGCACATGTTTTCATTAGTAAGATCAGTCTATAAATCTTTCTTTTTTAAAAAATTTTTTATTTATTTATTTGAGAGAGGGAGAGCGCGCAAGTGGAAGTTAAGGGTAGACAGACTCCCCCCGCCCCGAGCAGGGAGTCCAACTCGGGGCTCGATCCCAGGACCCCGAGATCACAACCCGGGCTGAAGGCAGATGCTTAACTGACTGAGCCACCTAGGTGCCCCAGTCTATAAATCTTTCTCATGCTATACTTGTTTGGTTGGTTTATTCAGTAGATAAACCAGTAGAATAGGGCAAAAGAGATAGTCACTTCTAAGATTAGGTCAAGAAAACACTGCAGCTTCTCCACTGGACTCCCTCAGATCATTCACTACGGGGAACTAGCTGCGATGTCTTAAGGAGACTCAGGTAGCTCTGTGGAGAGGCTTAGAAGAACCCAAACTCCCATTCCAATAGCTGAAAGGAACTGAGGCCTGTTAACCCTCACATGAGAAAGCTTGGAAGGATCCTACAGTCTTCAGAGATAATTACAGCACCAGTAAACAGATTGACTGTAACCTCTTGGGAAAACCTGACCAGACCCACCAGGTTAAGCCATTTCCAGATTCTCAACTTTCCGACAGTGGGTGAGATAATACAGGTTTGTTGCTTTAAACTGCAGAATTTTAGGGTAATTTGTTAAAGCAGCTTTCCATTATATTTCAGTATCATAAGAATCTGCTGTTTCTCAAAGGTTGACTAGAAGTGCCAGGTGAAATCTGATGCTCTGGGAAGACATGTTCAAGAAACTTTTAGAATTTTTTCTAGGATACAAGTCAATTCAGATTTAAACTTCTTTCTATACATAAATTTATGTTTTTGTATTTTCTAAGAAAATGCCCCATTTCTTATACATTTTAAATATGGTGATATAAAATCTAAACTCTCTTCTGTATCTATGGGTATACTCCCTTTTAATCTTTGATTTATTTTCTCTATCTTTTTTTTCTTTTTTAATCTCACCAGTGACTTTTCTATTTTATAAGTGAAAAAAATGATGGATTTATCCAGGCTACTGATTTGAAGGTTTTGTATTCTATTTAATTGTTTATTTAATCCTTATTAATTCCTCCCCTCCCTTTTAGCTTATTATTGCTATCCCACTAGTATCAATAATGCAGTAATTTTCTCAGTGCTATTTATTTTTATATCATCTTAAACTTCACTCTTGATTTTTCTTTTTGTTATTTTAATTAGAATTTTACAATTAAAATTTTTTAAATTTGATACCTTTTAAATGTTTCATTTGGCCTTAACTGTTGCTTAGTTATACTGAATATGGCCAAAGAATGCAGAATATATGGTTATAGTTCTTGAGAATTTATTATGATTAATGTTGCCACCTTCTACATAACCATTTTTTGAAAAGTATCTGTGGATAAAAACAATGCTTATCCTCTTGCTATTTAGTACAAAATTTTCCTTTGCAGTGCTACTGAAATCCTTTTAATCATCATTTCTATTTGTTTCCATGATTCATTAATTTCCAAAAGAAATAAAATTTTATACTGTGAAAAAAACTTCCTCCATTTGTAACACACTTTAATATATGGGTAGAATATACTTGGTCTGGGATGCCTGGGTGGTTCAGTCAGTTAAGCATCTGCTCAGGTCATGATCCCAGGGTCCTGGGATTGAGTTCCTGCATCAGGCTCCTTGCTCAGCAGGGAGCTTGCTTCTCCTTCTGCCTGCTGCTCCCCCTGCTGTGCTCTCTCTCTCTACCTGACAAAAAAATAAATAAAATCTTAAAAACAAAACAAAAAAGAATATACTTGGTCTTCAGACTTTCACCTGCATCTTATATGTATATAAACAGGTGTGTGTTTGTGCGGGGGAGGGGTGTATGTGTTAAATACAGCTTAAGTAAATATCAGATTTTGACAAATTTTGAGTGGCAGTTTGTTTTCCAATTACTTTATAAATACTTAAATTCACATGGTTAACAACACTTGTTTTTAGTACATCTTTGACATCTAAAATATTTAAACATGTAAATCTAATTACTATATTATCTTCATAAAAGAACACTTCAATCCTTTTCTACTAGTAAACAATAAATAAATGAATGTAATATATGTATTTAAAATAGTAGAGATCTTTAATAAATTATAATGTACACAAGCTTTGGAATTCATGATAAAAATTTTTTATGAAAAAATACAGTATTAGAAAAGATTCTCATTCATATTTTCACACATTTTTAATAAAAATAACTATTCCAAAAACTAATATACTCATGTCCAAAAGAATTAACTTGAGTAGCTTGATAATAAAATGAAATATCTTCAGAAGATCCAGTTCAAGATGGTGACATAGGAGGATCCTTAACTCACCTCCTCCCATGGATATACCAGACCTACAAATATGTACAGAATAATTTCCTCTGTAAGAAATTCCAAACAATAGCTGAGTTACTTCTATACATCAGGCTAACAAGAAAAAAACCCATGTTGAAATGGATAGGACAGGCTGAGCCACAATCTAACCATAAACTTCACTATCAGTGCAGCAATCCACAATCATGAGGACAGAGAAGCAAAAACCTTATATTAATAAACTGAATTCAACAATACATTAAAAAGATCATATACCATGATTAAATGGGATTTATTCCAGGAATGCAAGAATGGTTTGACATCAGCAAATCAGTCAATGTGAAACACAACATTAATCAAGAATAAAAGGGGAATGTTGAAAAAGAAAACCAAAGCTGGTGGCATCATGATTCTGGACTTCAAGCTCTAATACAAAGCTGTAATCATCAAGACAGTATGGTACTGGCACAAAAACAGACACATAGATCAGTGGAACAGAATAGAGAGCCCAGAAATGGACCCTCAACTCTATGGTCAACTAATCTTCGACAAAGCAAGAAAGAATGTCCAATGGAAAAAAGTCTCTTCAACAAATGGTGTTGGGAAAATTGGACAGCCACATGCAGAAGAATGAAACTGGACCATTTCCTTACACCACAGACAAAAATAGACTCAATGGATGAAAGACCTAAATGTGAGACAGGAATCCATCAAAATCCTTGAGGAGAACATAGACAGCAACCTCTCTGACCTCGCCACAGCAACTTCTTCCTAGAAACATCGCCCAAGGCAAGGGAAGCAAGGGCAAAAATGAACAACTGGGACTTCATCAAGATAAAAAGCTTTAGCACAGCAAAGGAAACAGTCAACAAAACCAAAAGACAACTGACAGAATTGGAGAAGATATTTGCAAATGACATATCAGATAAAGGGCTAGTATCCAAAATCTACAAAGAATCTATAAAGAACTTATCAAACTCAACACACAAAGAACAAATAATCCAATCAAGAAATGGGCAGAAGACATGAACAGACATTTCTCCAAAGAAGACATCCAAATGGCCAACAGACACATGAAAAAGTGCTCAAAGACATCACTCGGCATCAGGGAAATACAAATCAAAACCACAATGAGATACCACCTCACACCAGTCAGAATGGCTAAAATTAACAAGTCAAGAAATGACAGATGTTGGCGAGGATGCAGAGAAAGGAGAACCCTCCTACACTGTTGGTGGGAATGCAAGCTGGTGCATTCCAGACCTGGTGGGTCTGGAAAACAGTATGGAGATTCCTCAAAAAGTTAAAAATAGAGCTACCCTATGACCCAGCAATTGTACTACTGGGTATTTACCCCAGAGATACAAATGTAGGGATCCGAAGGGCCACCTGCACCCCAATGTTTATTGCAGCAATGTCCACAGTAGCCAAAATATGGAAAGAGCCCAGATGTCCATGGACAGATGAATGGATAAAAATGTGGTGTGTGTGTGTGTGTGTGTGTATACACACACACACACACACACACACACACTGGAATATTATGCAGCCACCAAAAAATGAAATCTTGCCATTTGCAATGACATGGATGGAACTAGAGGGTATTATGCTAAGCAAAATAAGTCAATCAGAGAAAGACAATTATCATATGATCTCACTGATATGTGGAATTTGAGAAACAAGGCAGAGGATCATAGGGAAAGAGGAAAAATGAAACAAGAAGAAACCAGAGAGGGAGACAAATCATAAGAGACTCTTAATCTCAGGAAACAAACTGAGGGTTGCTGGAATGGAGTGGGTGGGAGGGATGGGGTGGCTGGGTGATGGACACTGGGGAGGGTATGTGTTGTGGTGAGTGCTGTATATTTTGTGAGACTAATGAATCACAGACCTATATCCCTAAAACAAGTAATACATTATATGTTAATAAACAAAAAAAAAGCATATCATCTAAATAGATGGAGAAAAAAAGCATTCACCAAGATTCAACATCCATTTATGATAAAACTATCAACAAAGTGGGTATAGAGGAAATGTACCTCAACATAGTAAAGGCTATATGAGAAGCCCCAAGCTAACATCATACCCAATGGAGAAATACTGAATGTATTTTCCTCTAAGATCATGAACAAGATAAGGATGCCTACTCTCATCACTTTATTCAACACAATATTGGAATTCTCAGCCAGAGTAACAATGCAAGAAAAAGAAATGAAAGGAATACAAATTAGAAAAGAAGAAACAAAACTCATTATTTACAGATGACATATGACATAGAAAAGTCTAAAACTTCATCAAAAAACTTTAGAATAAACAATTTATTGTTTTATTCTAATTTAGTAAAGTTGCAGAATACAAAATTTAGTAAAGTCATAGAATACAAAATCAGTATATGAAAATGTTCATATTTCTATTCACTAATAATGAACAGAAAGAGAAATCAAGAAAATCCATCTACAATTGCATCAAAAATAATAAAATACTGGAATAAATTTTACTAAGAAGGTGAAAGATCTGGACACTGACAAGTATAAGACATTAATGAAAACAAAGTGAAGAAAAAACAAAAAGATACCCCATGCTCATAAACTAAAAGAACTATTATTGTTAAAATGTCCATACTACACAAAGCAATGTATAGATTCAATACAATCCCTATGAATATTCCAATGACATTTTCAACAGAAATGGAACAAATATTCCTAAAATTTGTATGGAACCACAAGAGAGAACCAAAGCAATCTTAAGAAAGAAAAACAAACCTGGAAGCATCGAGGTCACTAATTTCAAATTATATTACAAAGCTACAGTAATCAGGGCACTTGGGTGGCTCAGTCAGTTAAGCGTCTGCCTTTGGCTCAGGTCATGATCCCAGTATCCTGGGATCAAGCCCCACATTGGGCTCCCTGCTCAGCGGGAAGCCTGCTTCTCCCTCTCCCACTTCCCCTGCTGTGTTCCTGCTCTCACTCTCTCTAATAATAAAAATATTTAAAATAAACAAAAAAAAGCTACAGTAAACAAAACAGTATGGTACTCACAAAAACACTAACAAAACAAAAAAAAAAACAAAACAAAACCAGACACAGATCAATGGAACACACAAAATAGAAAGCCTCCCTCCCTCCCAGAAAAATCCATGCAGATATCGTCAATTAATCTTCAACCACAGAGCCAAGAATACACAATGGGGAAAGGCCAGTCTCTTCAATAAATTGTGTTTGGAAACCTGGAGAGCTACATGCAAAAAAAAAAAAAAATGAAAATGAACCACTGAATTACACCATATACAAAATTAACTCAAAACGGATGGGGCGCCTGGGTGGCTCAGTTGGTTAAGCGACTGCCTTCGGCTCAGGTCATGATCCCAGGGTCCTGGGATCAAGCCCCATGTCGGGCTCCCTTGCTCAGTAGGGAGTCTGCTTCTCCCTGTCCCTCTGCCCCTCCCCCTGCTTGTGCTCGCTTGTGCTCTCTCTCTCTCAAATAAATAAAATCTTTAAAAAAAAAACCAAAATTAACTCAAAATGGATTAAAATCCTAAACATAAGTGTAGAAAGTATAAAACTTTTGGAAGACAACATAGGTGATAAGCTCCTTGAGAAAGGTCTTAGAGATGATATTTTGGATTTGACATCATAAGGTAAAAGCAAAAATAAGTGGGACTACATCAAACTAAAAGGCTTCTGCACAACAAAGTGAAAGGCAACCTAGCAAATGGGAGGAAATATTTAATATCATATATCTGATAAGGAGTTAATATCCAAAATCAATTTAAAAAAGCATACAATCCAATTAAAAAAGGGGCAGAAGTTCTGAATAATTTTCCTAAGAAGATATCTGGATGGCCAACAGGTACCTGAAAAGGTGCTCATTCCTCACTAATTATCAGGGAAATGCAAATCAAACCACAATGAGATGCACCTCACTTCTGTTAGTATGGCTATTATCAAAAAGACAAGAAATAACCAGTGTTGGGAGCACCTGGATGGCTCAGTCAGTTGAGCATCCAACACTTGGTTTTGGCCAGGTCATGATCTCAGGATCGAGTCCTGTATCAGGCCCTGTGCTCAACATGGAGTCTGCTTGAGATGCTCTTTTTCTCCCTCTGCCCCTAGCCCCATTCATGCATGCACATACCCTCTCTCTCTCTCAAATAAATCAATCTTTAAGAAATAACAAGGGTTGGAGAGGATGGGGAGAAAAGGGAACCCTTGTGCACTGTTGGTGGGAATGTAAATCGATGCAGCCACTATGGAAAATACTATGGAAGTACTTTAAAATATTAAAAATAAGGGCTAGTATCCAAAATCTATAAAGAACTTATTAAACTCAACACCCAAAGAACAAATAATCCAATCAAGAAATGGGCAGAAGACATGAACAGACATTTTTCCAAAGAAGACATCCAAATGGCCAACAGACACATGAAAAAGTGCTCAACATCACTCGGCATCAGGGAAATCCAAATCAAAACCTCAATGAGATACCACCTCACACCAGTCAGAATGGCTAAAATTAAGTCAGGAAACGACAGATGTTGGCGGGGATGTGGAGAAAGGGGAACCCTCCTACACTGTTGGTGGGAATGCAAGCTGGTGCAACCACTCTGGGAACAGAATGGAGGTTCCTCAAACAGTTGAAAATAGAGCTACCATACGATCCAGCAATTGCACTACTGGGTATTTACCACAAAGATACAAATGTAGGGATCCGAAGGGGTACATGCACCCCAATGTTTATAGCAGCAATGTCCACAATAGCCAAACTGTGGAAAGAGTCAAGATGTCCATCAACAGATGAATGGATAAAGAAGATGTGGTATATATACACAATGGAATATTATGCAGCCGTCAAAAGGAATGAGATCTTGCCATTTGCAATGATGTGGATGGAACTGGAGGGTGTTATGCTGAGTGAAATAAGTCAATCAGAGAAAGACATGTATCATATGACCTCACTGATATGAGGAATTCTTAATCTCAGGAAACAAACTGAGGGTTGCTGGAGTGGTGGAGGGTGGGAGGGATGGGGTGGCTGGGAAAAAAGAAAAAAAAGAAAAAAATATAAGAATAAAACTACCATATGATCCAGCAATTCTGGTATTTATCCAAAGGGAACAAAAACAAGTTTGAAATAATACTGATGCTTACCACACAATTACAAGCATACCTGAGAGACATTACAGGTTCTGTTCCAGACCATCACCATAAAATGAATATTGTAAAAAAACGAGTCAAATGGATTTTTTGGCTTCCCGGTGCATAAAAAAATCCAGCTTACACTACACTGTAGTCTGTTAAGTTTGCAATAGCATTATGTCTAAAAAACAATGTATGTGTCTTAAAAGATACTTTATTGCTAAAAAAATGCTAGCCATCATTTTATCTTTCAGCAAGTCATAATCACTCATCACAGATCACCTTAACAAATATAATGAAAAAGTTTGAAATATTGTGAGAATTACCAAAACGTGACACAGAACATGAAGCAAAAGCTGTTGGAAAATATATTTACTATATGCAGGGCTGCCACAAAACTTCAATTTTTTTTTAAAAAAAGTGTAGTATCTACAAAGCACAAAATATAAGCCCAACAAAATGAGGTGTGCCTGTATTTACAATAACCAAGAAATGGAAATAACCTAAATGTCCATTAATGGATGGATGGAGAAAGGAAATGTAGTATATATACAAGGCAAATATTATTCTGCCACGAAAAGAAGGAAATCTTGCCATTTGCTACAACATAGATGGACCTAGAGGACATTATGCTATGTGAAATAAGTCTGTCAGATAGAGACAAATATCCTAAAACACCTCACAGACACAGATAACAGATGTATGGTTGTCTGAGGTGGGGGTGGGGAGGAGGTGAAATGGGTGAAGATGGTTAAAAGGTACAAACTTCCAGTCATAAAATAAAAAAGACTTAGGTATATAATGTACAGCATAGTGACTACAGTTAACATTGTATGATACATTTGAACGCCAGTAAGAGAACAGATCTTAAAAATTCTTCACACACACACACACACACACGAATAATTTGTAATTGTGTAATGAATGTTAGCTAGACTTGTGATGATCATTTCAAAAAATAAACACACCAAATCATTATGTTGAACACCTGATACTAGTATGTCGATATCTCCAAAAAAAATAAAATTAAATACCTTCAGATTATATTTATGAGCTTTATCCAAAATAGTCGGTACCAAGTCATCAGTATTTTCTCCATTCTCATCATTTGTACCAGGTGGGTACCAAGATAGGGCTAGTACACCTAATAGAAAAGACCAAAAAGAAAAATAAATACAGAAACAGGAATGACTGGAGGAATTCTAAAAAAAAATTTAAGAAGGCAGAATAAAGACCAAATTGTTAACAACAGAAAAGAAACACATTCTCATATAAATTGTTGTTTTGTTACTTAGATACTACCTACGGTTATTTAATTACTTTGTAATAGTCTATATATGAACTCTTTATCAAGTATGAATATATTTTAGTTAATAGGTTTTGCTTTCCAGATTAAGTTTACAGAAAAATTGCACAGAAAGTATAGTTTCCATATATTCTCCTCTTACAAACCCACTCCCCAACCCACATATGGTTCTTGTTATTAATATCTTGCCTTTATGTGGTATATTTGTTACATGTGATGGACCAATACTGATACATCACTATTAACCAAAATCCACAATTTACATTAGGGTTCACTCTTTGTGGTGTACAGTTGTATGGCTTCTGACATAAGCATATGTGCCCACCATTACAGTATCATGCAGAATAGTTTTACAGACCTCAGAACCCTCTGACATCCATCTATTCATCCCTCCTCCCTCACTCCCTCAATTCCCTGGATAATAACTGATCTTTTCAGTATCTCTATTGTTTTGTCTTTTCCACAATGCTACATAGTTGGAATCCTAACAGTAACTTTTTCAGACTGGCTTCTTACACTTAGCAATACATAATTAAGGTTCATTTATGTTTTTTTGTGGATTTATAGATCATTCTCTTTACTGCTGCATGATAACTCATTGCATGGATGTACTACAATCTATCCATTCACCTACTGGAAGATACCATGGATGCTTCTAATTTGGGGCAATTAAGAAGATTCAAGAAAAAAAAATTACAGTTTCTCCCTGTAAGAAAGGCCATGAGAAAAATGCTACTTATTTCTAAATCAACCAACACATTATTTAAGGCATGGAGAGAAATACAATGGTAACAAAAGAGAAGCATGTGGAAATACAGGAACTCGAAGGTTAGAAACTGGCAGAGAACTAAATTATAAGACTTTATAGTAGACCTGCCATGTACAGAGCAGCCCCATCTAGAAAAACAAGACAGAAATTTCATTAAAGTTTACAGGAAAAAAAAAAAAGATGTCTATGTCCTCTACCCACTCTGAAAATAAGAATAGCAATAAGAACACAAGAGGTAGAATAAAATAATCTATAATACATGAAGTGCTTTAGGGAAGCTTATGGCTAGCCATGAAGGGAGTATATTATATATAGAAAAGTGCTGGTAAGAAAAGTGTCTGGAAACAATTGATCAAATATCTAAGCTACCTACTAGCCTAGCTTATAAAAAGAACAGTACCAATGAAGAGTCACAGTAAAAAAAATTCTCAACATGGAATTTATGAAAAAATCCTACAAAAAATTTTAAAAAAAAGTTGACACAAAATAGTAAAGGAGGAACATATATAAGAAAGATTATGCCATGAAGCCTAGAAAAATTGTAAGTATAGCATTTTTCAATGAAATTCAAAACAAAAGATTCCTGTTTCTAGTAATAGATTAGGTTACATAGGCCAACATTTCCATGAAAAAAATTATTAAATAAAATATGGATTACAAAAAACTTCTTAAAGCCAAAGAGCTGGACAGTAAGGAATTACCTGTCCAAATTGAGGCAAAAACATGAAGAGAAGTAAATGAACAAGAAAGTCAGTCTTCCCAAAAAAGTAACTGACAGAAGTAAACCAACCATCAAAACCAGTGGATTAAGTCCCAGGGTGACAGTGCTTGGGAAATTCTCTAGCTTTAAAGTGACTAGTATTTTCTACTGTACTGAACAACACAGATAAAGAACATTTTCATTATCACAGAAAGTTCTATTGGACAGCATTGCTAGATTGTTGATTCTCCTAATACTCTAACCATTTCATTCTTATCTACTGATTTTTCTTTCTCCTTATCCTCACTGAAGTTATACTCTAAGGTTTGAGAATGTTCTTTGTTCCTCATTATTACTTTCTTTCAGCTTTTTATCGTACCAAATTATCATTTCCAAATGTCTAATTCTATCTCCATAATGTGCTCCACAATCTAATTTATCTTTGTACGGTATCTTTTGGACTTTATCACTCATGAGTTCTGAATAAGTAAAGGCCTGGGAAATAAGCCAATGATGGTCCTCCTCATGAGGATGGCTGGACCACTTAAAATGGTTATGAATCACCACAGCAACCAGAGGTTTCTCTAACACATATAAACCAGTATCATTTATAAATAAGATTACTGCATATTTCTACTATTTCAATTATGTAGTGAAAAGAGATATTCTTTGAGGTCTATTCTTAGAATATTAGCATTTCATTTTATTATTTTAAAAAAGATTTTACAGAGCACAAGACAGTGCAAGACACCAGGCACAAGTGGGGGGGAGGGGCAGAGGGAGAGACTCTTCAGACTCCCCACTAAGCTCAGAGCCCAACAAGGGGCTCTATCTCACAACCCATGAGATCACGACCTGAACTGAAACCAAGAGTCAGTTAACTGAAACCACCTAACTGACTGAGACACCCAGGCACCCCTAACATTTTATTAAATGCAGATGTCATATTGATCATGTTGTCCCTCCATAGCACATATCACAGGGCCTTCAATATAAGTGATACCCAATCCTTTTTTTTTTTTTTGGGGGGGGTGAAGTCAAATGATGAATCTAAAAGTTAAGGACGTAAGATATGAAATCAGACACCTGGAGAATCAAGTTCCCATTCTATTATTTGATAGGTGTTTATCTTTAATTTTACTTAAGTTTCCATTTGTAAAATGGGGATAACTTCAGTTCATTCCCTAAAAGTGTGTTTTAAAAAGTATAGAGAATGCCTTACATAGAATAAGACCCCCAAAAGTAATTACAAAGAAGGTAATAAAAAGATAACGGCAAATAAATTAGGATATATTTAACTCCACAGAGCTTATGACAGCTTCCCTTATATATAGGTAACTTACTGTTTCTTTCAAACATAAAACATTACTTCAAACTAAAGGTTTAGCAGAAAGGGAAGCCCAGTTCCAGACATAAACACTATTATCACTACACAAGATAACCCATGTTCAACAAAAAGTATAAGGCATATAAAAAAGCAAGAAAAAGATAACTGTCAGGAGGCAAAACAGTCAACAGAACCAGACTCCAATATGAAACAGATGTCTAAATAATTAGACAAGGAATATAAAATTACTATGATTAAAACATTAAAGGTCCTAATGGGAAAGACAGCCATCATATGTAGATCAGGTGGGAAATAGCAGCAGAGATGAAAACTCTAAGAATCAAATAGTTCAGGGAAGATAGAGTAGGGTGATCCCAAGCTCACCTACCCCCATGGACACACCTCTGAGATTATAGCTACATTTATGTAACTAGCTCTGAAAATGATCTGAAGACTGGCAAAAAAGACCTTCCACAGTTAATCATAGACAGGGGGTCACATCAAAAAGGGTAGGAGCCATGGAGACACAGTTGGGAACCAAAACACTGGGTGAGATTAACCACAAACAGGACTTATACTACAAGCAAAGAGAAGGGAGAGGATTAAACCTCACACCAGGCACCTAAGACACTGGGAAATGCACTGGGAAGATGAGTCCCCATAACATCTGGCCTTGAAAACCAATGGGGCTTAACTTCAGGAGCTTTTAGTATCAGCAAAACTTAACTCCACATACTTTAAAAATCAGCTGGGCTTAACTCCAGGAGAGTCAGACAATAATAGGAAACAAAGTCCTGCCTTTAAAAAGCCAGAATAATAAATAACTCAGCCAGAAACATAGCACAATAGTAGCAGTTTGAAAAGTGCCTCGGGTACATGAAGATTTACTTAGTAATTTCAGAACATATGCTAGAGGGGTAGGGATCATCAGGAGACTTCTCTAGAAACAAAAGTACTGGTGGGTGCCATTTCTCTTCCCCTCCCCGATCCTAGATAGCTGGACATTTGGCAGGAGCCAGCATAACAGTCTCTACCTTTCTTGCTAGCACTATTTACCTGCAGATCTGCCCATCCAACCCTCCTGCATTGACAAGCATCCCACCAGAGTGGTTCCTGCCCCCAGCATAACCTGCAAGCAGCCCCAGCAGGGATCAGCACCACTCAAAAGTGATGCCTGCCCTGGAGAGGGGAAGATAATCCCACACACCGGAATGCCCACAGTTCGAGCATCAAAGCCTCTTCACTGGCTGAGCAAAAAGTAAAGTTTGCTGTTTGGTATCCCACAGCTGTGGCAGGCAGGCTAAGTTCAGAGAGCCTGACTGCTGACCTCACCCACCTACAAGATTGCAGAGGCCTCAAACAGACTTCTCAATTGCACAGATTCTGCCTTGTTTGCCCAAAGCAGGCAAAGCAGGTCACTGCAGTTGGCTGGACTGAAGGCAAATGCAGTTCAGCCACAACATTAGGGCACACACAGCATGAAGAGGAGACACCCCAGGAGCACCTGTTTCTGGTGACCAAGGGAGGACTGACAGGGTACCACAGGATCTTTTCTACAGAAGGCACATTAAACCAGATGGGAACTAAGATATATAAAGAACATTCTATCCATAAATAAAAGAATATATGTTCTTTTCAAATGCACATGCAACATTCTCCAATACATACCACACAAAGCAAGTCTCAATAAATTTAAGATTAAAATCATATAGCATCTTTTGACCATAATAGTATGAAACTAGAAATCAATTACAATAGAAAAATCTGGGAAGAACATAAATACATGGAAGCTAAACAACATGCTACAAAACAGTGAATGGGTCAATGATGAAATCAAAGAGGAAATCGAAAAATACATGGAGACAAATGAAAATGAAAATACACGAGTACAAAATCTTTGCGACACAGCAAAAGCAGTTCTAACGGAGAAGTTTATAGCAATACAGGCCTATCTGAAGAAACAAAAAAAAGGTCTCAAATAAATAACGAATCCCACACCGAAAAGAGCTAGAAAAAGAACAAACATAGCCAAAAACAGCAGAAGGAAGGAAATGATAACATTTAGAGCAGAAATAAATAGAGACAAAAAAAAAAAAGAAGAAACAGAAAAAAGAAAAAGATCAATGAAACCAGAAACTGGTTCCTTGAAAAGATAAAATTGATAAACTTTTAGCCAGACTAACCAAGAAAGAGAGGGCTCAAATAAATTAAATCAGAAATGAGGGAGAAATAAACACCAACCCCGCAGAAATGTAAAGATTTTTAAGAGACTATAATGAAAAATTACACACCAACAAATTGGGACAAGGGGCACCTGGGTGGCTTAGTCAGTTAAGCACCCAACTTGAGTTTGGCAGAGGTCATGACCTCAGGGTCGAGATCAAGAACCACATGGGGTTCTGGTCTGGGTATGGAACCTGCTTAGGATTCTTCCTCTCCCTCTGCCCCTCCCACCACTCGCACTCTATTAAAAAAAAAAAATTGCCCAAACCCAATGGATTCACAGGTGAATTCTACCAAACATTTAAAGAAGAGTTAATACTTAAACTATTCCCCAAAACAAAAGAAGTAAAACTTCCAAATTCCTTCTATGAGGCCAGCATTATCCTGATACCAAAACTAGACAAAGACAACACACGAAAAGAAAACTGGAGGCCAAAAACTCTGATGAACATAGATGCAAAATCTTCAACAAGATACCAGCAAGCAGAATTCAACAATATATTAAAAGATCTCTCTCCACAATCAAGTAGGATTTATTCTAGGGATGCAAAGGTGTTTCAATATGCACAAAACAATGTAATACATCACATTAACGAGAAAGGATAAAAATCATATGATCAGCTCAATAGATGCAGAAATAGCAACTGACATAATAATATACTCATTCATGATAAACTCTCAACAAAGTGGGTTTAGAGGTAAAATACCCTAATAACGGCCTCATATTAAAAACCCACAGTTAACATCCCACTCAATGGTGAAAAATTGAAGGTTTTTCCTCTATCAGGAATGAAACAAGGATGTCCACCCTCACCATTTTTATTCAGTATAGTACTGAACTCCTAGCTGCAGTAATCAGACAAGAAATAAAAGGTATTAAAACTGGTAAAGAAGAAGCAAAAGTGTCACGGTTTGCATATGATGTGATTACTAAGAGTAAATGAAAAAGTTAAAGTTGCAAGATACAAGAATAATATATAGAAATCTGTTGCATTATCTATATATTAATGACAAAGTAGCAGAAAGAGAAATTAAGAAAACAATTTTGTTTACAATAACACCAAAAATAATAAAGTATCTAAGAATAAACTTAATCAAAGAGGTGAAAAACCTGTACTCTGAAACTATAAAACACTGATGAAAAAAATTAAAGAGGACACAAATAAATGGAAAGATGTTCCATGCTCATGGTTTGGAAGAATTAATATTGTTGAAATGTCTGTATGAACCAAAGCAATCTACAGACTCAATGTAAACTCTATCAAAATACCAACAGCATTTTTCACAGAACTGAAACAAATAATGCTAAAATTTGTATAGAACCACAAGACCTCAAAGAGTCAAAGCTATCTTGTGAAAGAAGAATTAAGTTAAAGGTATCACAATCCCAGATTTCAAGGTATACTACACAAAGCTGTGGCAATCAAAACAGTATGGTATAGGCCAAATATAAGACACATAAATCAATGGGACAGAATAGAGGGCCCAGAACTAAACCCATGTTTATATGGTCAATTAGTCTATAACAAAAGAGGCAAGGATACACAATGGGAAAAAGAAAGACTCTTCAATAAATGGTGCTGGTAAAGCTAGATAGCTACATGCAAAGAAATGAAACTGGACCACTTTCTCACAGTATACAAAAAATTAAATTGAACAGGGATTAAAGACCTAAATGTGAGACCTGCAACTATATCTCTCCCTAAAAGAAAATAGCAATCTCTGACACTGGCCTTAGCAAAATTTTTCTAGTTATGTCAGCAAAAATAAACTATTGGGACTATATCAAAATAAAATATTTTTCACAGCAAAGAAAACCATGAACAAAATTAAAAGGCAACCTACTAAACAGAAGATATCTCCAAATCACAGATACAACACCAGCACCACCACCACCAAAAAAAAAAAAAAGAAAAAATAATTTGATTAAAAAATGGGCAGAAAACTTGAGTATTTTTTCCAAAGAAGACACACAGATGACCGACACATGAAAAGATGTTCAACACCACTAATCATCAGGAAAATGAAAGTCAAAACACCTTACATCTGTCAGTATGGCTAGAATCAAAAAGACAAGAAATAAGTCTTGGCAAGGATGTGGGAAAAAAGGAACCCTTGTGCACTGTTGATGGACTGTAAATTGGTGCAGCCACTGTGGAAGAAAGTATGGAGGTTCCTCAAAAAATTAAAAATAGAAATACCATACGGTCAGGGCACCTTGGTGTCTCAGTCGGTTAAGCCTCTGCCTTCAGCTCAGGTCATGAACTCAGGGTCCTGGGATTGAGCCCCACATCAGGCTCTCTGTGCAGGGGGGAGTCTGCTTTTCCCTCTCCTTCTGCCCCTTCCCCATTTATGCACACGCTTTCTCTCAAATAAATAAATAAAATCTTAAATAAAAAATACCTTATGATCCAGTAATTCTACTACTGGGTATTTACACACAGAAAACAAAAACACTAATTAAAGAAGACATATGCATCCCTATGTTTATTGCAGCATTATTTACAATAGCCAAAATATGGAGTCAGACCAAGTGTCTATCAATAGATAAACTGCTAAAGAAGATATGGTGTGTGTATATATGTATATACATACATGCAATGGAATATTACTCAGCCATAAAAAGAATGAGGTCTCGCCATTTGCAACAACATGGATGAACCTAGAGGGTATTATGTGAAGTGAAGTAAGTCAGGCAGACCAAGATCATGGTACTTCTGTCATATGTGGAACCTAAAAAATAAAGGAAAAACAAACAAAGCAGAAACAGACCCATAAATATAGAGAACAAATTGGTGGTTGTCTGAAGGGAGGAAGGTGGGGGATAGGTGAAATGGATAAAGGGTATTTAGAAGTACAAACATAATTAAGGGATAAATAAGTCACAGAGATGAAAGATAAAGCATAGGGAACGTCAATAATATTGTAATAACATTTTATGGTGACAGATAGTGACTACACTTATAGTAGCACTGAGTAATAAATAAGATACATTGAACCAACGTTTTGTACACCTGAAACTAATACAACTTTGTATGTTAATTATACTTCAATAAAAAAAATCAAACAGAAATGCTGGAAATGAAAAACATGTTAAAAGATGGAGAATACCTTCAACAGACTCATGAACAGACTGAACAGAGCTGAAGAGAGAGGTAACTTCAAGCAAGTCACAAAGAATGACAATGATTAAAATATAAGATTAAAACAAAACATCCAACATCCAACAGTTCTAGGATAAACATCAACATTCTACCATACATGTAATTAAAAACTCAGAAGAGGTAAAGGTATATATGTCAAAATAACTGCTAAGAGTTATCTAAAGTTGATGACAGACACAAAACAACAAATTCAAGAAGCTCAGAGAACACCAAGAAAGATAAATACCAAAATCAACACATACACATATATTTAAACTGCTAAAAATCAGAAACAGAAAAAACATTTTAAAGTCAGTGCAAAATGACAGAAACACACAGGAAAGTAAAGATATGAAAAGATTTGTAAAAGTTACAGTATACTTCTCGTCATAAACCATGATAGAAGATAATGGAATAACATTTTTAAAGTTCCAAAAGGAAAGTAAAACCTCCAAAATCTGCCCACTGAGAATTCTATAGCAGAGGAAGCATCATTCAAAACAAAGAATATAAACAAAATTTGAAAGAATTCATTGCAATCAGACCAGTATTACAAGAATACTGAAAATGTAATAAAGAGAAAATTAATATTTGTCCTTTAAATACTTTATTTGATGAATGACTGTTTAAAGCTGTCATCAACAAACTATGACCCATGAGCCAAATCTTGCCTTTTGTCTTCTATACATTTGTTTACATATGGCTACTTTTACACCATAATGGCAGACTTGAGTGGTTTGTAAAGAGACAAGTGTCCCACAAAACCAAAAATATCACTGGTTCTTTTTTTTTTTTTAAAGATTTTACTTATTTATTTGACAGAGAGAGACACAGCGAGAGAGGGAACACAAGCAGGGAGAGTGGGAGAGGGTGAAGCAGGCCCCCCACGGAGCGGAGAGCCCGATGAGGGGCTCGATCCCAGGACCCCGGAACCATGACCTGAGCTGAAGGCAGACACCCAACGACTGAGCCACCCAGGCGCCCCAATATCACTGGTTCTTTAAAGAAGATGTTAGCCAACCTCTGATGTACAAGAAAAAGAGTAGTAATGTACAGGGTCTTCTGTGACAATTATGACAACAATAGCAAAAGATATGGGAGGAAATATATTGGGAATATATAAGGTCCTTATACTATGTACAAAGTATGTATTATTTGCAAGTGGACTGATGATAAAAAGGTATATTTGGTAAACCTGATCTCAACAACTAAAAAAGAAAAAATAATAAGCAAATAGTGGAGAATAAATGAATCATAAAAACTATTCAATTAATCCAAAAGAACACAGGAAAAAAGAGGGAACAAAGAAATGGAATAAAATGGAATAAATAGCACATGGCTAACAAGCAGATTTCAATCAATCTAATCATATTAATAATCATACTGAGAACAGTCTAAGCATACCATTTTAAGGGCAGAATTTTCAAACTGGATTTAAAAAAAGCAAGACCTGACCACAGACTGATTTCCTTGAACACAACTGAAGCATGAAAACAGGTTAAAAAGAATGAGAAAAGATTTATCAGGCAAACACTAACCAAATAGAGCTGGAATTGTTATATTAATGTCAAAGTAGACTTTAGAAAACAAATATTACCAGAACTAAAAAAGGAATACTTCATAATAATAAAGGACTCTATCCAAATGATGTAACAGTCCTAAATGTTTATGTACCTAACAAAAGACCTTTAGTATATAGAAAACAAAAAATGGCAGACCTGAAAGGGGAAATAAACACAAAATTACACTTGAATACAATGAAATTGCTTTATCAATAAGTGATAGAACAAATAGATACTTGGAAAACATATAGAAGATCTGAACAATGCTATCAAGAACTTTAACTGACATTTATAAGATAATTCCACAGCAGCATAACAAGCAACCTTTTTTCAGATTATGAAACCAAGTATTGATTTCCTGAAAGATTAAAAAATTTTAATTAGATAAATTGACCAAGAATAAAAAAAAGGAGAAAAAAAAACTATCAAAAGTATGGAGAAAGAGGTAAAACATACAGAATATACAGACCCCATATACTTTAAAAGCTTAACAAAGGGATAATACAAACAATTCTTTGTCCATAAAACTGAAAAATGGACATTGACCAGTTCTTTAAAAAATTAGGAGCAAACTCACTCAAGAAGAAATAGATAACCTGAATAGTCCCATTAATGCACTTGAATTTATAATTAAACAATGAAACCACTAGGCCAAGATGGTTTCACTTGTGAATTCTACCAAATACATAATAGGAAATACTACCATCTCTACTCAACCTCTTCCAGAAAAAAAGAGGGAAGTTTTCTTAACTAGTTTTATGAGGCCAACCAGCACTACTTTATCTTTATATTATTTTTATTTTTTTAAGATTTTATTTATTTATTAGGAGAGAGAAAAGAGAGCACTTGCACACATGAGCAAGGAAAAGGGCCGAAAGAGAGGGTGAATCTCAGACTCTGCACTAACCATGGAGCCTGATGTGGGGCTTGATCTCACGACCCTGAGATCATGACCTAAGCTAAAATCAAGAGTTGGATGCCTGACTGAGCTACCCAGGTGCCCCGCCACACTACTTTAATAACAAAAAGACAAAGATATTTCAAGAAAAGAAACTACAGACTGATCCACCAGCTGAACATGGACACAGGCAAAATCTTTTTAAAAAATTAGCAAATAGGATTTAGTATTATATAAATAAATCATCAACAAATGGAGTTAATTCCAAGAATGAATAAAATTCAACATTTGAAAATAAATCCTCCTAAGTCACTATATTAAAGCCAAAAGAATTAAACAACCAACAGATCAAACAAGAAATCATAAGCAAAGTGTTTTCTAAACATTTACAAATGAATAAAACAAAAACATGACACATCAAAACTTGGATATGGACAAAGTGGTGCTATGGGGATAAACTGACAGCTATAAATGCTTACATTTAAAAAATGAGAATGATCTCAAAACCACCACATACCTTTAAAACTTAAAGAACTAGAATAAAAAAACAATAATCCTAAGGCTTGCAGAAGGAAGGAAACAATAGACTAGAGCAGAGATAAATGAAATAAGAAATTAAAAAACAACAGGAATCAATGAAAACAAAAGTTGGTCCTTTGATGAAATCATCAAAATTAACAAACCTTTAGTAAGATGGATTGAGAAAACAGGAGAGAAGATACAAATTACTAAAATCAGAAATGAAAATCTAATAACAGAAATAACAATTATCAGAGAGTACTGTGAATAAATATGTCAAAAATTGGATAGCCAGATTGAAATGTACAAATTCCTAGAAGCTCAAAGCTACCAAGACTAAATCATCAAGAAATAAACAGGATAAACTTATAAGTAGTAAGGAAAGTGAATCAGTAATCAAAAATCTCCCAACAAAGAAAAGCCCTGGACCACTAGCTTCATAGGTGAATTCTATAAAATAAGTAAAGAAGAATTAAACCAATTTTCTCAAACTATTCCAAAAAATTAAAGAGGAGGGAGAACTTTCTTACTCACTGTATGAGATCAGCATTACCTTAATACAAAAGCAGACAAAGACACAAGAAAACTAGACTACTATCCCAAATGAACATTGATGTAAAAATTCCTCAACAAGATACAGATGGTACCAGATGTAAGATGGTTCAAGATTTTTCAACTTTATGATAATGTGAAAGTGACAGGCATCCAGTGGAAATGATATTTTGAATTTTGATCTTTTCCTGGGCTAGCAATATGTGGTACAATACTCCCCTGTGATGATGGGCAGTAGCAGTGAGCCACAGCTCCTGGTCGCCATGCAATTATGAAGGTGAACAACTGAAACATTTACAATCATTTTGTACCCATACAACTATTTTGTTTTTTACTTGCACTATAGTATTCAGTAAATTACGTGAGGTTTTTAACGATTATAAAAGAGGCTTCGTATTAGATGATTTTGCCCAATTGCTGGCAAATATGTGTCCAAAGCACATTTAAGGCAGGCTAGACTAAGCTATGATATTTGTTAAGTTAGGTGTATTAAATGTATTTCTGACTTACAATATTTTCAACTCACTATGAGTTAATCAGGACACCAACCCATCATAAGATGAGGAAGAACTGTTCTTACTAAAACAAATTCAGCAGTATGGTAAAAGGATCACACCTGGAGTGCAAGGATGGTACAATATGTAGAAATCAATAAATGAAATATAAACACATGAACAGAATGAAGGGGGAAAAATTATCTCAGTTGATGCAGAAAAAGCATATAACAAAATTCAACTTTTCCCTGATAAAAATACTCAAAAATCAAAAACTAAGACTAGAATATATATATATATAAACAACAACAAAAAAAACCCCACAGTGAATAGCCAACAGTGAGATTCAAAGTTTTTCCTAGAGAATCAAGACCAAAGCAGGATGGCCACTTTTACGACTTCCATCTAACATAACACTGAAACAACTCAGCCATCAAAAAAAGAGAGGGAAAAAAAAAAAAAAAAAAAAAACCTTGCCATTTGCAATGATGTGATGTGGATGGAGCTAGATTGTATTTTGCTAAGTGAAATAAATCAGTCAGAAAAAAGACAAATACCATATAATTTCCCTCCTATGTGGAATTTAAGAAACAAAAGAGATGAACATATGGGAAGGGGAAAAAAAAGACTCTAATGATTGAGAAAAAACAGGATTGATGGAGGGAGACAGGCAGGGGATGGGCTAAATGGTTGATAGGTAGTAAGGAGGAACATGTTGTAATGAACACTGGGTATTGTATGTAAGTGATAAATCACTAAATTCTACTCCTGAAACCAATATTATATGTCAAATAACTAGAACTTAAATAAAAATTCGGAGGAAAAGCATAACATAAAAACAAAAAATCAAAAAACATAGTACTGAAGGATCTAGCCAGAGCAATTAGGAAAGGAAAGGACACCCAAGTTGGAAAGAAAGTAGTAAAATTATCTGTTTGCAAATGAAATGACTTTATATATGGAAAACTCTCAAGGTTACACACACACACACACACAAATTAGAATAAAAAATATAAAAAAATATAAAATATTAAAAAAATAACTACTGCTACAAGTTAAATACACAACAAAATGTAGATAAACTGTAATATCAGTAGTATAAAAGGGAGAAGTAAAAGGGTGAACACTTTATAGGCAATCAGAGATAAGCTGTTCTCAGCACAGAATGGATGATTTTATAAGATGTTTTATGTAAGCCCAATAGTAACCACAAGACCAAAACCTAGAGCAGATCTACAGAAGACAAAAAAAAAAAAAAAAAAAAAGAGTGTGGGGGCTGACATACTACCACAGAAAGTAACCAACTTATAAAGGTGGCAGAAACAGGGAAAAATAAAACCAGAAAGCAATTAATAAGTCCTTACATATTAACATATTAATAATTGCCCTAAGTATAAATGAACTGAATACACCAATCAAAAGGCACACAGGGGCAAAGTGGATAAAAAACAAGACCTAACTATGTGGTGCCAGTAAGAGATCCATTTCAGCTTTAAAGATGTACAGAAGACTCAAAGTGAAGGGATAAAAAGATAATCTATGCAAGTGGAAACCAAAGGGAAGTAGGGATAGCGATACTTATACCAAAATAGCTAGAAAATCTACAAATACATGGAAACTAAACAAACTCCTGAACAACCAATAAGTGAAACAGATTAAAAATAGACTGAATCAGTATCTTCAAACAAATGAAAATGGAAACAGAACATACCAAAACAAATGGGATGCTGCAAAAACATTTCTAGAAGTTTACAGCAATATATGCATATGTTAAGAAATGAGAAAGATTACAAAAAAACATAACTTTACACTTCAAAGAAGTAAAAGAACAAAGCTCAGAGTCAGTACATGGAAGGAAATAATAAATATCAAAGTTGGAAAATAAAATGAGTAAGAGATCAGAAAAATAGAAAGTCAACAAAAAGCTGGGTTGTTTTGAAAGATAAATTTGACAACACTTTAGGGAGAGTACTAAGTAAATAAGAGAGAAAACTCAAAATCAGAAATGAATGAGAAGAAATTGCAATTGACTACAGAAATACATAGGCTCATAAGAGACTACTATAAACAAGTATATGCGAGCAAATTACAATAACAGAAGAAATGAATAATTTTCAACAATCCTATAATCTTCCAAGACTGAACCAGGAATAAGTAGAGTCTGAACAAAATGATGATGTGTGAAAAAATGAATCAATAATCAAAAACCTCCCAACACAGAACTATGCAGACCAGATGGCTTCCCTGGTGAATTATAGTAAATGTTTAAAGAAGAATTAAAGCCAATTCTCGAACTTTTCCAAAAAGCTGGAGAGAAGGAAACATTTCCAAAGTTACTACATGAGGTAGCAATACTCTGATAACAAAACAAGATAAGGACCCTACAAGAATAAAAAACTAGAGACCAAGATCCCTGATGGACACAGATGAAATAATTCTAAACAAAATATTAGCAAACGAAATTCAAGAATTCACTGAAAGGATTATACACCATGAACAAGTGGGATTTATTCCTGGGGTTCAAGGATGGTTCAACATACATAAATCAATAAATGTGATACACCAGGTTAATAGAATGAAAAATAAAAAGCATATGCTCATCTCAAAAGATGCCAAAAAAAAAAAGACATTTGATAAAGTACAACATTCTTTCATAATAAAATCCCTCAACAGATTGAGTACAGAAAGAACATACCTCAACATAAAAGTAATATAAAACAAACCCACAGGTAACATCATACTCAACAAAGAGAAACAAAGCTTTTCCTCTAAGATCAAGTATAATACAAAGGTGCCCACTATCACCACTCTTATTCAATATAGTACTGGAAGTCCTACCTACTACAATCAGGCAAGACAAAGAAAAAGCATCCAAATAGGAAAGGAAGAATTAAAATTGTTGCTATTTACAGATGATATGATCTTATATATTGAAAATCCCAAAGACTGAAAAAACTGTTGGGTCTAATCAATGAATACAATAGAGTTGCAGGATATAAAATCAAAACACAGAAATCAGTTGTTTTCTATACACTAACCATAAGGTATCTGAAAAAAAAAAATAAAGAAAACGCCCATTCACAATAGCATCAAAAATAAGATACCTAGGAATAACTTTAATCAAGTTAAAGACCTATGAAAACTACAAGACTTTGCTAAAAGAAACGGACGATGACATAAATAAATGGAAGGATATCCCATGTCAAGGGTTTGAAGAGTTAATATTGTTAAAATGTCCATGTTATTGGGGTGCCTGGGTAGCTCAGTTGGTTAAGCATCTGTCTTCGGCTCAGGTCATGATCTCAGGCTCCTGGGATTAAGCCCCAAGTCAGGCTCCCTGCTCAGCAGGGAGTCTGCTTCTCCCTCTCCCCTTTCGTTCTAATAAATAAACTTAAAAAAATTAAAAATGTCCATGTTATCAAAGCCATTTATATATCCAACACAATCACTACAAAAATTCCTGTAGCAGATGGTGGGGGACCGGGGAGGATGGCAAAGGAGTAGGGGACCCTAGTTTTGTCTGGTCCCTGGAATTCAGCTAGATAGCTATCAAATCATTATGAACACTGGTGAAGTCAACCACAGATCTAAGAAAAGAACTGCTGCAATTCTACAAATAGAAAAGGATCTAAGAAAAGAACTGCTGCAATTCTACAAATAGAAAAGGATCTAAGAAAAGAATTGCTGCAATTCTACAAATAGAAAAGGGACAACTTTTGGCAAGGTAGGAGGGGTGGAGAAGTGAATCTGAGGTGATATGTTGAAAGATAAACCACAGGGGAAGGACCTTCTGAAAGCCGACTTTGGGAAAGTGATATAGCAGCAGAGTGCAAAATCAGAACTTTCAGAAGTCTTCTCTAGTGAGGGATGTCCCCGCCTGAAAGGCACTCAGGTGGCGAGGCAGGGCAGAATCCTAGCTGGAACAGTTGGTCTCAGGATCCACTGGGTCACAGAAAGAACGGGTGTCCCTGAGTGTGGCAGAGCTCCCAGGCATCGGAGTGGGGAAGCCGGCTGCAATCAGTGAGCCCAGGAGTGGGCTTTCAGCTGGGTGTTCCCATAAACCACAAACCACAGCACAGTTGGTAAGGCAACCACTCTCCAGTCAAGGCCCAGCAAGTGGCAGAAGCAGGGCAAGATCCTTATGCTTCCCCTGGGAGGAGAAGCACAGGTGCATGCTACCGAGTCTGCAGGGTTTGCAGACTCCAAAATGGGTGGCAGTGTGCCTGAAATCAAAACACTTGGTCACAGGCTGGGCGAACACAGAGTGCTGACAGAAACCAGGGAGATAAACGTGATTGACTGCTTTTTCCAGAGGGTGCACTGAGGAGTGTGGCTCCGCAATCTTTCAGCTCCGGAGATCAGGACACCGCCATTTTTATTTTTATCCTCTGAAGCGAGACAGAAAGTCTTCAGGGAACAAAAGCCACATAGAGCAATCCATAGCCACCTACATTGAGCCCAGCCCCCTGGCAAGGGCAGTGCAGCTCCGCCCAGGGCAAAGACACCTGAGAATCAGGGCAACAGGCGCCTCCCCCAGAAGATCAGCAAGAACTCCGGCTAAGACCAAGTTTACTGATCACACAGAACTGCAAAACTCCAGCACTAGGGGAAAACAGTATATAGAATTTGGGGTATTTTTCTCATGATTCTTTAGTCTTTCAATTTTAATTCATATTCCTTTTCAACTAATTTATCAACTTTTTTTAAGTTTTTAAAAATTTTCTTTTTTATTCTATCCTTTCATTATATATTTTTGTATATGTTTTTCTTGCTTTACAATTTTGAGATGCAGTTTCTCTAACAAAGAGACCAAAATACACCCAGAATCGAGTGTAATGCTTTGTTCTGTTCACCTGTCTGATTATATTTTTTGTCTCTTTTAATTTTCATTTTACAGTTACATTCTATCATTTCAATGTATTTTAGTTTTGTATATATAGGTTTTTCTTTCTATAGTTTTGGGACCTAGTTTTCTAAGAGACCAAAATACACTCAGGATTTAGTGTATCTAGTGTATTGCTTGTTTTTGTTCATGTGCCTGATTATTTTTTTTTTTCTTGTTGGTTTCTGGTCTCGAGTTTAGTGTATAATTCTCCAGGGTCGTTGTTGCTATTTTACTATTTTATTCTCTTGTTCATCTATTCTTCTCTGGACAGAATGACTAGATGGAAAAACCCCTCGAAAAAGAGAACAAGAGGCAATAGTAACTGCCAGGGACCTAATCGGTTTGAATGTAAGTAAGATGATGGAATGATCAGAATTGTTATTCTGATTATACAGAAACTATCTGGGCTTGAAAAAGCACAGGAGACACTAGAGAATCCCTTTCTGGAAATAACTAAAATCTAATCAGGTTGAAATAAAGAAGGCTACCAATGAGATGTGATCAAAAATCGAGGCTCAGGGCACCTGGGTGGCTCAGCTGCTTAAGCGTCTGCCTTTGGCACAAGTCATGATGCCAGGGCCCTGGGATCAAGTGCTGCATCTGGCTCCCTGCTCGGCGGGGAACCTGCTTCTCACTCTCCCTCTGCCCCTCCCCCTGCTTGTGTTCTCTCTCTCTCAAATAAATAAAATCTTGAAAAAAAAAAATTTGAGGGTGCCTGGGTGGCTCAGTTGGTTAAGCTACTGCCTTTGGCTCAGGTCATGATCCTGGAGTCCCTGGATTGAGTCCCGCATTGGGCTCCCTGCTCGGCAGGGAGTCGGCTTCTCCCTCTGACCCTCGCCCCTCTCATGTGCTCTCTCTCATTCTCTCTCTCATAGATAAATAAAATCTTTAAAAAAAGAAAAAAGAAAAAAATTGAGGCTCTAAGTGCTGAGATATATGAGGCAGAAGAGAAAATTAGTAATAGAGAACACCAAATGATGGAGAATAAAGAAGCTGAGAAAAAGAGAGATAAACTACCAGATCAAGAGGGGAGAATTCGAGAGATAAGTGATACCATAAAGCGAAAACAATATTAGAATAATTGGGATCCCAGAAGAAGAGGAAAGGGTGGGGGGCAGGAGGTATATTGGAGCAAATTATAGCTGAGAACATCCCTAATCTGAGGAAGGAAACAGGTATTCAAGTCTAGGAGGCACAGAGGTCCCCCCCACTCAAAAAAAAAAAAAAAAATAGGTCAACACCCTGACATATAATAGTGAAACTTGCAAATCTCAGAGACAAAGAGAAAATGCTGAAAGTAGCTCGGGACAAGAGGTACGTAACGTGCAAGGATAGAAACATTAGACTGGCAGCAGACCTATCCAGAGACCTGGAAGGCCAGAAAGGTGTGGCATGATATATTAAGGGTGCTAAATGAGAAAAATATGTAGCTAATACTTTATCCAGAAAGGCTGTCATTAAAAAGAGGAGAGATAAAGAGCTTCCAGGACAAAAAGAAACTAAAAGAGTTTGTGATCACTAAACCAGCTCTGTAAGAATTATTAAAGGGGATCCTTTAAGCGAAGAAAGAGTCCAAAGGTAACACAGACCAGAAAGGGACAGAGACAATACACAGAAACAGTAACTTTACAGGTAATACAATGGCACTAAATTCACATCTTTCAATAGTTACCCTGAATGAAAATGGGCTAAATACCCCAATCAAAAGACACTGGGTATCAGACTGGATTAAAAAGCAAGACTCATCGATATGCTGTCTGCAAAAGATGCATTTTGGACCCAAATACCCCTCCAGATTGAAAAAGAGGGTATGGAAAATCATTTATCATGCTAATGGATATCAAAAGAAAGCTGGGGTGTCAATCCTTGTACCAGATAAATTAGATTTTAAACCAAAGACTGTAATAAGAGATCAGGGAAGACACTATATCATAATTAAAGGGTCTATCCAACAAGATCTAACAACTGTAAATATTTATGCCCCTAACTTGGGGACAGCCAATTATATAAACCAATTAATAACAAAAAAAAACCAACTAATAAAATTATACAAAACAATAACAAAAATAATAATAGGGGTCTTTAACATCCCACTCAGTGCAATGGACAGATCACCTAAGCAGAAGGTAAGGAAATAAGGGCTTTGAATGACACACTGGACCAGATGGACGTCACATATATTCAGAACATTCCATCTTAAATCAACAAAAGACATATTCTTCTCAAGTGAATGGGGAACCTTCTCCAGAATAGATCACATACTGGGTCACAAATCAGGTCTCAACCGGTACTAAATGATTGGGATCACTAACTCCATATTTTCAGACCACAATGCTTTTAAACTTGATCTCAAATCACAAGAGAAAATTTGGAAAGAACTCAAATACATGGAGGCTAAAGAGCATCTTACTAAAGAATGAACAGGTCAACCAGGAAATTAAAGAAGAATTAAAAATTTCATGGAAACAAATGAAAATAAAAACACAACTGTTCAAAAACTTTGGAATGCAGCAAAAGCGGTCCTAAGAGGGAAGTACATAGCAATACAAGCCTTTCTCAACAAACAAGAAAGATCTCAAATACATAACCTAAACTTACACCTAAAGGTGCTGGAGAAAGAGCAGCAAATAAAGCCTAAACCCAGCAGGAGAAGAGAATTAAGATTAGAGCAGAAATCAACGAAATAGAAACCAAAAGAACAGTACAGATCAACAAAACTAGGAGCTGGTTCTATGAAAGAATAAGATTGATAAACCCCTGGCCAGACTTACCAAAAAGAAAAGGGAAAGGACCCAAATAAATAAAGGACCCAAGTAAATAAAATCATGAATGAAAGAGGAGAGGATCACAATCAACATCAAAGAAATACAAGCAATTATAAGAACATATCATGAGAACGATATGCCAACAAATTAGGCAATCTGGAAGAAATGGATGCATTCCTAGAGACATACAAGCTACCAAAACTGAACTAGGAAGAAACAGAAAATCTGAACAGACCCATAACCAGTAAGGAAATTGAAGTAGTAATCAAAAATCTCCCAACAAACAAGAAACCAGGGTTAGATGGCTTCCCAGGGAATTCTACCAAACATTTAAAGAAGAATTAATACCTATACTTCTGAAGATGTTTCACAAAATATAAATGGAAGGAAAACTTCCAAACTTGTTCTATGAGGCCAGTACTACCTTGATCCCAAACCCAGACAAAGACTCCATCAAAAAGGAGAACTACAGACCAGTATTACTGATGAACATAGATGCAAAAATTCTTACCAAGATACTAGCCAATAGGATCCAACAAAACATTAAAAGTATTCACCACAAGCAAGTGGGATTTATTCCTGAGCTGCAAAGGTGGTTCAACATCCTCAAATCAATGTGATACACTACATTAATAAAAGGCTAAGAACCATATGATCCTCTCAATAGATGCAGAAAAAGCATTTGACAAAGTACAGCATCCTATTTTTTAAGATTTTATTTGAGAGAGAGAGAATAAGCAGGGGCAGAGGGAAAGGGAGAAGCATGCTCCCCGCTGAGCAGGGACCCCGACACCAGGCTCGATTCCAGGAACCTGAGATCATGACCTGAACCAAAGGCAGATGCTTAACTGACTGAAGCACCCAGGTGCCCCAGCAAACTTTCTTGATTAAAACTCTTCACTGTGTAGGGATAGAGGTAACATACCTCAATATCAAAAAAGCCATATATGAAAAGCTCACAGTGAATATAATCTGTCAGATCAGGAACACCACAGGGATGCACACACTCACCACTGTTGTTCAACATAGTACTAGAAGCCCTAGCCTCAACAATCAGACAACAAAAAGAAATAAAAGGCATCCACATCAGCAAAGAAGAAGTCAAACTCTCACTCTTTGCAGATGACATGATATTCTATGTGGAAAACCCAAAAGACTCCACCCCAAAATTGCTAGAACTCATACAGGAATTCAGTAAAGTGGAAGGATATAAAATCAATGCACAGAACTCAGCTGCATTTCTATACACCAACAATGAGACAGAAGAAAGAGAAATTAAGGAGTTGATTCCATTTACAACTGTACCTAAAACTGTAAGATATCTAGGAATAAGCCTAACCAAAGAGGCAAAAGATCTGTACTCAGAACACTATAGAACACTAATGAACGAAATTGAGGAAGACAAAAAGAAATAGAAAAATGTTCCATGCTCATGGATTGGGAGAACAAATATTGGTAAAAAGTCTATGCTACCTAGAACAATCTACACATTCAATGCAATCCCTATCAAAATATCATCAACTTTTTTCAAAGAGCTGGAACAAATAATCCTAAAATTTGTATGGAATCAGAAAAGCCAAAGGAATGTTGGAAAAGAAAACCAAAACTGGTGGCATCACAATTCTGGACTTCAAGTTCTATTTCAAAGCTGTAACCATCAAGATGATATGCTACTGGCACAAAAATAGACACTTAGATCAATGGCACAGAACAGAGAACCCAGAAATGGACCCTCAACTCTATGGTCAACTCATCTTTGACAAGGCAGGAAAGACCATCCAATGGAAAAAAAACAGTCTCTTCAATAAATGGTGTTGGGAAAATTGGACAGCCACATGGAAGAATGAAACTGGACCATTTCCTTACAACATGTACAAAATAGACTCAAAATGGATGAAAGACCGAAATGTGAGACAGGAATCGATCAAAATCCCAGAGAATACAGGCATCAACCACCTCTTTGACCTTGGTGCAGCAACTTCTTGCTAGACAGGTCTCCAAAGGCAAGGGAAACAAAGGCAAAACAAACCATTGGGATTTCATCAAGATAAAAAGCTTCTGCATAGCAAAAGAAACAGTCAACAAAACCAAAAGACAACCCACAGAATGGGAGAAGATATTTGCAAATGACATATCAGATAAAGGGCTAGTATCTAAAATCTATAAAGAACTTATCAAACTCAACACCCAAAGAACAAATGATCCAATTAAGAAATGGGCAGAGGACATGAACAGACATTTCTCCAAAGATGACATACCAATGGCTAATAGACACATGAAAAAATGCTCAACATCACTTGGCAACAGGGAAATACAAATCAAAACCACAATGAGATACCACCTCATACCAGTCAGAATGGCTAAAATTAACAAGTCAGGAAATGACAGATGTTGGCGAGGATGCAGAGAAAAGGGAACCCTCCTACACTGTTGGTGGGAATGCAAGCTGGTGCAGCCCACTCTGGAAAACGGTATGGAGGTTCCTCAAAAAGTTGAAAATAGAGTTACTCTATGACCCAGCAATTGAACTACTAGGTATCTACTCAAAAGATACAAATGTAGTGATCCAAAGGGGTACCTACACCCCAGTTTATAGCGGCAAAGCCCACAATAGGTAAACTGTGCAAAGAGCTGAGATGTCCATCGACAGATGAATGGATAAAGATGTGATGTGTATATACACACACACACACACACAATGGAATATTACTCAGCCATCAGAAAGGATGCTTACCATTTACATCGACATGGATGGGACTAGAGGGTATTAAGCTAAGTGAAATAAGTCAATCAGAGAAAGACCATATGATTTCACTCATGTGGAATTTAAAAAAGAAAACAGAGGTACATAGGTGAAGAGAGGGTAAAATAAAACAAGATGAAATCACAGAGGGTGGAACACACCTGGGTGGTTCAGTCAGTTAAGTGTCTGCCTTTGGCTCAGGTTATGATCCCAGGGTCCTGGGATCAAGTACCATGTCGGGTTCCGTGCTCGGTGAGGAGCCCGCTTCTTCCTCTGCCTGCCACTCTCCCTGCTTGTGCGTGCACTATCACTCTGACAAATAAATAAAATCTTAAAAGGAAAAAAAAAAATCCACAGAGCAAAGCAATCCATAAGAAACTCTTAATCATAGGAAACAAACCGAGGGTTGCCGGAGGGGAGAGGGTTGGGGGAATGGGGTAACTCGGTGATGGACATTAAGGAGGGCACAGAATGTAATGAGCACTAGGTGTTACATAAGACTGATGAATCACTGAACTCTGCCTCTAAAACTAGTAATACCCTATGTTAATTAATTGAATTTAAATAAAAATTATTAAAAATCCGTCCACTATTCAAGCCAAAAAAAAATTCCTATAGCATTTTTCATAGTAATAAAAGAAACAATCCTCAAATTTGTATGGAACCACAGAAGACTCCTCTACAGATAAAGCAAAGATAACAAAGAAAAACAAAACTGGAGCCATCATATTTACTGATTTCAAAGTATACTATGAAGCTATACTAATTATACAGTATGATCCTGGCATAAAAATAGGCACTTAGATCAACAGAACAAAATACAGTACTTAGAATTAAACCGCCATATATAGTCAATTAGTAAAGGATAAGGGAGCAAAGAATATTAATATTAAATGGGGAAAGGATATCTCTTCAACAAATTATGCTGGGAAAACTGGATAACCACACGCAGAAAAAGAAAATTGGACTCTTACACCACCTAGAAATGGATCAGAATTAAACATTTGGATAGGACACCCAAAGCACAAGAAAAAATTAACAAGTGGGACTACATCAAACCTGAAAGCTTCTACACTGCAAAAGGAACAATTAAGAAAATGAAAAGGCAAATAAATTATTTGTAAACCATTTAACAGATAATGGGTTAATATCCAAAATATACATAGAATTCCTCTAACTCAATAATGAAAAAATCCCCACAAATTATCCAATTAAAAAATGAGCAGAGGAACTTAACAGGCACTTTTCCAAAGAAGACTCGCCACTGTTGGCATGAAAGGTGCTCAACATCATTAACCACCAGGGAAATACAAACCAATACCACAGTGAAACAGCCTTTCATACCTGTTATAACAGATATTATCAAGAAAACAAGAGATAGTAAGTGTTGGCAAGGATGTAGAGAAAAGAGAAACCTTGCACACTTTTGGGTGGAATCTAAATTGGTTCAGCCACTATGGAGAAGAGTATAAAGGTTCCCCCCCCCCAAAATTAAAAATAGAACTACTGTATAATCCAGCAGTCACAACTCTGGGTATAAATCCAAAGGAAATGAAATGTTATCAAAGAGCTATTTGTATTCCTGTGTAACTGCAACATTACACGACAGCCAAAATGTGTCCATCAATGAGTGAACGGACAAAGACATGGTGATACATATAAACAGATGGATAGCTATAGATAGATGCACTCGCATGCGTGTAAACACACACACAGGTAAATACATATAAAGTGTGATATATATACATATACATATATAAAATGGAATACTACTAGGCCAGAAGAAGTAGTGAAATCCTGCCATTTGCAGCAACATGGATGTTATCTTGAGGACATTATGCTGAGAAGACACAGACAAATACTTTCAGATAGCTTATATGAAATGTAAACAAAACAAAGAAATAGAGTGAAATGGTGGTTACCAGGGGCTCAGGAGTGGGGAAACGGGAGAGAGGTTGTTTAAGGTACACACTTGCAACTAGTACATAAATAAGATGTGGAGATCTCATACATAGTACAGTGATTATAGACATCAAGACTATTAAAAACATTCAACTTGCTAGGAGACTAGATCTTCATTTTTTCCACCACTAGAAGAAATGATAACTATGGGATGTGATAAAACGGCTTGCTGATGGCTACAATGGTAATCATATGCAAACATATATCAAATCACTACGCTATATACTTTAAATTTACAGAATGTTAAATGTCAGTATTTCAATAAAAATGAGTACAATATTTAACTGATAAGAAAATAATTTATAGATGGACTGCAATATCACTTTTATTTCTATCAAAGGATATAAAATATTTGCATCAATAGTGAAACAGTCAACATTTAAAATTAAAATAGTTGTATTGTTGACAATGTTCTGAAGTAACTCGTTCACACATATTATGCAGCAGTAAAATAATATACGGGGGAAAGGTCTTCATAAACATAAGGCAGGCATAAAACTAGATATGATTTGAAAGTTTTCTTCCTAATTACAAATAACATACAAAGTATGTCATTTACATATTATTTCTTCAGATGAAACATACCTGGGGGCGGGGGGGGGAGACACTCATTGCATAAAGTTCAGTTTTCATTAAAGAAATCTGAAACTTCCATGGATATCCATTTTTGCCAAGCATAGCAGTCACAAACAAGCCAACCTTGTAATAACAAAAAAGGCTTAAATGTGATATAAATGCTTTGTACAAAATAGTAAAGTCATTGAAAAGTCCTCTCCCCAAAAGTAAACAGAGACTGTAGTCAATGATCTCTGAATCTTATTTCATGTCATATTTTATATTATAGAACATAGAACCTGGAGCTATAAGTATATACTAGAAAATTAAATTTTTTTAAATAGTTGGAAAAAAATAATTACAGAAGAAAAACGAAAAACAAGTCATCTTGCATAGTTGATGCAGATTCACAGAATCCTACATTGTTTTGTTCATGTAAAAGCCTTGCACATCTCTATATACCTATTAGCTCAATAGTGAGTCTGTGCCTTTTGTACAGCTATAAAAATGTGAGAACACCCAATTTGTTCTTGTGGCCCTAGTGTTAGGGACACTAAGAAGATAGAGGAAACACAACAGAGACTTTTTTATTTTAGAGGGTAGATTAACAGTTCGAAGAATTCTCAGGCATCCAATTATGCATTTTTTATTAATTACCTGTGGGATAATGACTCTATGTAAATGTGTGCAGTTGGAGTACCAGAAGTTAGAGGGAAGACAAAGTTCAGGGAAAAGGGGAATAAAAATAATCAGAGACTTCTCATCAGTTAAGTTAAAGTGCATACTGTAAATTTTAGAGCACTCATAATATAAATAAAAGAAATATATAATAAGAAGAGAAAAAAATGGAATAAACATATCCTATACAAGAGAAGGCAGAAAAAGAGGAAGAAGGAGTAGAACAGACAGGATAAACAGAAAACAGCAAACAGAACATTTAAAATAAACCATATCCTTATTAAATACAAATAAGCCCAAATTTAAAAAGCAGAGATTGTTAGACAAGGTTTAAAAAACAGAAAACCAAGACCAAATGATATACTACATGCCTAAAATTTGAAACAGTCCAAATGTTCATCAAGATGAATGCAGAAACAAATTGCTATAATCATACAATGGACTACTATTCAGCAGTAACAATGACTCAACTACTGACATAGTTAACAACAAGGGTAAACTTCAGAATGATGTGCCAAGCAAAAGACCACACACACACAAATGCTAGATGATTCTATCTTCATACAGTAAGAGAACATTCACAACTATTCTACAGTGAGAAAAATCAGATTCACAATTTCCTGGGGAAGAATATGGGGGTGCATAAGGGAAGAATGACAAAAGTTTCTGGGCTATAGGATATTTTACTTCATGTTGGGAAGAGAAACATCATTGAGCTGTATGCTTGAAGTGGGAGAATTCATTGTATCTTATGTAGATCATACTTTAATACAATTCAGAAAGAATATATTAGAAATCAATAAAAATATATCCAGAAATATTCTGAAAATTGGAAATTACATAATGTATTTTAAAGTAGTATTAAAAGGTGGTTTCCTGGATGTTTAAGTACATACACACAGCTTAATTTGGAGTTTATAAGCTTAAAATTGTAATTAACAATGTGAAGAATAATTAGTAACTTAAACAGTCTACATTTCTACACACACACACACACACACACACACACACACAAATAATTACCAATTGAAGCTGAGTACATTTGTTTCATGTGAGTTTCAATGACAGAAGGATCCCGAGAGCTGTAAATTCCCAACTCAGGGTAAAAGCTGGAGCCAATGTCATCCGGGGGACTGTGTTTCCCTTGTGGATAATTCTTGGTTAGTCTAGGGTCCCAATGCTTCAGGATTGGATGGTTCCAATGTATATATTTACCATCAAATTGTGGATTTCCATACCAACTGTAATAAAATACATGTAAATAATAATTCAGAGGTTGCAGCTCTTCCAGGTAAGGTTCAGAGGCTTTGGAAGGCTTCATAGTGATTTCAACACTTTTTAAATTCTTGTTATTTGTTTCACTGTTGATTTTGTCATTGTTTTGGGAATCAAAGTTTTTCCCTAAGCGAGTTTGTTGATGAAGTACTGGAAGAAGTTCAAGTCCAAAAGGATCTCCAAAAGTAGCTTTATTTGGTCTCAGCATTTTTAAACCCATCATCAGGGAGAAAATAAATAGGATAAAAAGTGACAAAATGATGCAAGTCCTTCTTCGAAACTTTGCCATGATGACATACTTTAAACTCCAATATGGTAAATGTTTAGCTGTAATTTATTGAAAAATGGTAATTAGTAAATGGTATTGACAATATTTCCCAATGTATTCGAAATGAAAACTAAAATCCATAAAGTTCATTATATTGAAAAGTTTTAAAAGTGCAATATATTAGTTGTATCATCAAATACTGATGTGTACAAAATCTATATATGGCTAGACTAAATAGCAGTATTTGGAAATAGCAATTATATCTTGTCAGATAAACATCTTAGGAATTTTATTTAAGAAAGTATTTTGCATCATTTGAACAGATTTTGTGTATGCTGAATATAGGAAGGAAATATTCTATGCAAGTGGACTAAAATTTTCCAAATATAAAATTAAAGGCTCATAGTTTAAAAAAGGAAATACTTATGAATGGATTAAAAGCCTCGTCAGTAAGTGGATTTTCAACAAACTTTTTTTTAACTAAAATAATGATTGCACAAGAAGGGAGTAATCACACATACTTCATTTCTGAAATGAAAAGAATGAGAAATAAAAGTATGATCACAAGTGAGGGAGTCCTAATTTAAAAATATATTACTTTATAACTTTGAACACCTTATTGAACAAAGATTATAAACATAGACTTATAACTTCTAAAATGGTATTGTGTATTTTTATGTTTCAGTAACTATGTATACACATATATGTGTAATGTGTATATATGTACATAGGTATGTATACATACATGGAAATAAAATGTCTTTACAAATTCCTTATTTGAAAGGTATTTGGGGAAAAACTGACATTGTCTTTATAAAATATGACTTTTTATAATAAACCATGCTGTTGTTATTCTAGAGAATTAAGTTTCAATAAACTAACCCTAATAGACAAGACAGATAAGTAAAACTTAATCTAACCAGCAAGTAATTCGGTCTCACACACACAAACCCTCTCTACAAATTGCTACTTCCATTATGCATATATGCAAGAATTACTAAGATGAGCAAGCATATTTCTTTTAAGACTAAAATCACAGATTCCTCTCAAAGTTAACCTTGTTTAATTGTGAAATACATTACACCTAAAGATCAATATAAAAGACATATGTCTAGGTTGAAACACAAACATTCAAAAAGGAAACTGCCAGTTTAAATGCTCATTTCCATTTTTTGGGCCCTTTGCCAATCACCAGCCCTGCCCCTTCTCCTTAAGAAGGACTTGACTTTTGTATTTACCATCCCCTCACCTTTATAGTTTTTTCCAAAACATAAACATATCTAGCCAATCTTAATTTTGTTTTGCCAGTTTCAGAATTTTAAGTAATTATATACACATTAATATGCATATTAATCTTCTACATAGACTTTGGTATGCTTTACATATACTTAGATATGCTATCAATATGTATAATTATATATAATTTGATATACATAAAATATACAAAAATATGGGGGAACATTATTAAACCTTCTCTGACACTTTACTTGGTGTCTTACCTCTTTCCCATCCCTGCATTCCATCACATCAGTTCTTCCACTCCCATACAAAAAACCATGAAAATGGAAAGGCGTAGGTAGATAGATCTGGAGAATTTTGTTTTACAACTGTATTAATCCACTGGTTTGATGAAAATGTTTTCATGTCAAGTATTCTCCTTCTTAAACTTTGGAAATAAAAAGTAGCCCTTTCTCTATTGTTCCTAAGACTCTAATTTAGTGACCCCCCCAAAGTTATTATATTTTATTATTAAATGGAGACATTGTGACACCAACAAACTAGACTCATTTAAGTTTGTCATATAGCCAACTGTTAACATTACACATAAACTAAAACAAGCATTATGAAAACAGACGTAGTTTAAGATGAGAAGCAGTTAAGTCCTTACTGTTGTTTTTCAACAAACAAAAATTTCATTTGGTTGAAATACCAAAAAAAGTCTAGAAAACTAAAAAGATGTATAACTCAACTGAGCAACTCAATTGTGTAAAAACTATTATGCTAAGCGTCACATGAAACAGACGGATTAGATTAGTAAAACATAGTTCTTATGTGCAAGGTACTTAGAGTCCATGAGGAAGGCAGAAGACACACGCAAGCAACTATAATTCAAAGAAGAAAAGTGCCAACAGAGAAGTGAAAGGCAATTCAAGACATCAAACTTCACCATTTGCTCAATCTAATAATCTCCCATTCATAATAATTTAAACTAACTCTCTTTCCACATTACTATTTTTAGTGACTCTACCAACACGGATGATCCATCCAGTAGTTTAGTCTCCCAGTTCTTTGCCTCACTTCTAGAGATCTGTTCTTCCACCCCCACTTCACCAACTCAGGTATCATACTCCTACTATTGATCCTGTCTTTTAAATCTTTTACCACTCCAAAATCTTTATTTTTTCCCATTTTCCAAACATAAGCTCTTGTGCTTTGAGCCTCTAGTTTAGTAGTCTCATTCTGGTAATTTCTTGACATTGAGATGTCCTATCTACTGAGTCCACTGTTTCTGCTATTTTTCCTGTTCTTCATGTTTTGTCTCTAGTGATATAGTTTATCCTCCATAATCCAACATTTTTTTAAAAGATTTTATTTATTCATTTGCGAGAGAGACAGAGAGAGAACAAGCAGAGGGAGAGGCAGAGGGAGAGGGAGAAGCAGACTCCCTGCTGAGCAAGGAGCCTGATGCGGGACTCAATCCCAGGACCCTGGGATCATGACCTGAGCCGAAGGCAGACACTTAACCATCTGAGCCACCCAGGCGCCCCATAATCCAACATTTTAATTCCTCACTTCTCTCCTTTCTTGATACATACCTGGTAAAACTCCAAATAAATCATGCGTGTCTTGACTTTGATTCAGAACTACAGAACTATACTGGACAAAAACACGCAACCATGCTGATTTTTCACTATGAATTCATGACCATAAATTTCAAATGAACACTCAAGACCGCTTAACTATCCCATTACCATACTCTAGTATGTTCACTTTTTTAACCTCAGAATGTCATTTTCATTTTTCATCAAACCTACTGCTGTGTCACCAACTCCCTTTATTATCTTCAGATAGCTATGTCTTAAACAGTTGACCCTTCAACAATGTGGGTTTGAATGGTGCAGATTCATTTATATGTGGATATTTTTTTCCATAAATATGGTGAAGTAGTAAAAATGCATTTTCTCTTATGATTTTAACACCATTCCTTTTCTCTAGCTTACTTTATTGTAAGAATACAGATATAATATGTAGGGCATACAAAACATACATTAATGAACTGTTATCAGTAGGCTTCCAGTCAACAGTGGGTAATTAGTTAAATTTTTCCAGTCAAAAGTTATATGCAGATTTCTAACTGCACAGGAGTCAGTACCCTTAACCTCCAGTGCTCAAGGGTGAACAGTACTTCATAGAGAAAAAAGAAACAATCATACAGGAACTCCCTCATCTTCCCATTAAATTAACTAACCTATTGGCATCAACTTTTATCAGCAAATGTTTCCAATATTTGTTGTTTCACTGCTTTTTCTTCTATAGAAAATTTTATTTTGTTGAATTTTGCTCAATTTTTTCAACTGCATTTTCTCTAAGTTTCTTTACCCTCTTTCTCATAAGGCCTGATCTGTTGTGTTTATCTTGTAGTCATTTATGAAATAATTACCTCATTTTTGACTTTTCATAGCTGCAATTTGCTTATTCATTCATATCTCATAACGATTTTATTTCTATTTCATTAGGTTACAGTTGTCATATTTTGTGAACACGTCTCTCTGGCATGCCTTCAGTGTTTACAAGTATGTTGAACTTTTTTGCCTATAATGACTTTGTATGGGATTTGACTGATCTTTTACTGTTACTAAATATTACATGAAATAATTTTCTCTCAATTTTTAGGAGTGTTTTATAATGATAGTTTTTCTAGCTTCATGCATTAGAGAGAACTTCTATTTTTTGTGAAATCTTACTATGGTCTCGAATTTTTGCTGAGATCAGCTGGGTTTTTCTCCATTCCCACATTTATCTGGATGTTTTTATTTCCTTGGCTTCTATTTTGTTATTCTGCTCCATGTGAAAGTTATTTCCAGAAGTTACTCTTGTATATGGGGTTTTGTCCTGAAAACTAAGATGCTCTAGCTTCTTCAGATAGAAGACTTCAAAGTTCCCCTCCCCCCTTGCAGCTATTATTCTCAGACTGGGCTGTCCTTCTTTCAAATTAACATCTATGTTATATATATTCTACATATAGAATATCTATATTTATTCCTGTTATCAGTTTAAGCAGACGCACTATTTCTTCTCCTTCCTCCAGCACAAACCAAGTTAGAATACAAGTCTTATAGCTGTTAGTGAGCTGTCCCCTTCCACTCATACCTTGGGGTCCCTGGGGATAACTTGTCATTTCAGTTTTGTTACAGGTATTTGTTTTGGTTTTACTATTTAATGGTCTGTTTTTAGGATTTCAGAATGATTCCAACACTATACCACTGCTGTTGCCGTCACATCTTTAGCAGTATCTTATGAGTTTTGCACCCCTGTATTTTTAGGACCACTTAGTTCAAAATATATTCAAATTTCCATTATTTCTTCTCCAATGACTATTTTTAAATGTATTATATTTGGGAGACGAACTTTACTATGTCTCAACAATAAAAGCACACTTCTGCCCCACTTTGTACTCCTGTTTTGGTGTATTTTATTTTTTTACACAAATTTTAAACCCCGCCAGATGGGATATGGTTTTACACAGTCAACATTCATTACATTTTTACCCTTTCCTTTGCTCTTCACTTCCTCCTGCATCCCCCCACTTCCATTCAAAACAATTTTCCTTATGGTGAAGAAATTATTCCCTCTAATAAGGCTTTTAGTATCAGCCCGCTGCTGATAAATCCCATGTTAGTTTGAAAATATATTTTGCCTCCACTGTAACATGGATCGATACCCTTCTATATTGGCAATTTTCTTTCAGCACAACCCATTATCTTTGTTTCTGTTGAAAACTCAACTATTGTTTTGTCGTTCTTTTCCTTGATTTTTTAAAAACTTGAAGAATCTTTTCTTTTTCTCTGGCTCCTTTTAATATTTTTCTCATTTGGTTTTCAGCAGTTTTGCTATGGAATATGGTTTTCTTAGTATTTGTCCTGCTTTAGGTCCAACATGCTTCTTCAGTCTGTGGGTTGGTATCTTTCCTTAGCTTTGTAAAATTCTTGACCACAATCTCTTCAAATATTGCTTTTGCTCCATTATTGCTTTCTTGTTCATATCTTTTTGGAATACATTACTCATGTTAGAATTTTATATCCTTTTTAAAGCATTTTAAAATTTCCCTCATCTCTCCTTGCCTCAGTCTGAGTCCTTCTGAACACTTCCTGTTTCCTAATTCTCTTCAGCTGTAATTTAATGTTATAATTTTACTTAGAATTTTCATTTAACTCTTTTCAAAGCCATCAGCTCTCTGTTAAAATTTTCCATCTGCTAATTCATTGAACATGTTAATTCCACTTATTTAAAGTCCACCTCTACTAACCTGAATTGGATCTTAGGGATTCTGCTTCTATTGCCCGTTTTTGTTGTTGTTGTTTTGTTCTCTCTCAATATCTGGTCACGTTTTTTGTATGCTAAGTAATTTTTTTTTAATTGAATGCCAGTCATTATAATGAAAATTTTTAGAGACAATGAAGCTCTATATATTATTTTCCTCTAGAGAAAACTTGTGTGTCTTGAGGACTGCTAAGGTAGAGGAAGATTATCTTAATCTAAACAGAGTAAAATCTTCGAAACTGGTTTTAAGTCCTTGTAAATATCTGAACTATTTCTGATTAATCCTATTCCCTTACATGCATGGGTGCTGAAATTAAAGCCATGGGTTTTATCAAGATCCTGCCACTTTCTATTTTCTACTTATGTTCTTAGTTTCTATTATTCTTGAATCAGGGGTTTTAAACAATCCTCCCCTATTTCCTCCACAATCTCCCAAAGAATAATGCATGTTGTAGGCCTCAAAGCCATTGAAATGATTAAGGAATTCCACCTGAATTCCCTTATAACTTGAGTGTAATGGAAGGCTTTATAACAATGACAAAATTCAGATGCAATATATAAAAAGGCAAATTAACTACATAAATTTAAAGATATGCATATCAGAAAACACTATTAACAAAAGACAACTGACAGTGAAAATACTGGCAAGATCTTCTACCTCTCTCAAAATTTTAAAAAATGCAAATTAAAGTGGCTCCTGGGTGGCTCAGTCGGTTAAGCATTTGACTCTTGATTTTAGCTCAGGTGATAATGTCAGGGTTGTGAGATGGAGCCTGCTTGAGAGTCTCTCTGCCCCTCCCCCCTCTAAAATAAACCTTTAAAATAATGCAAAATAAAACTACATAAAAATATCATTTATCTACGAGACTAAGAAAACAAAAACAAAAATACATGCTGTTGGCAAGACGGTGGGAAAACAAGCACTTCCAAACATTGCTACCTGAATGCAAACTGGTACAGACTTTTTGTGAATTTGGCAATAGCTAACAAAATTACACACCCATTTATCTTTGGACTCAGAAGTCCTACTTCATGAATATTACCTTAAAAATACACAACCACATAAATAGCACATAAATCCATATACAGCACTGTAATTGTAAAATACTGGGGTGTTCAGCTGAATAAAATGAGGAAGAACTCTTTGAAATGACATAAATCGAATTTCTGGATATACTGCTAAGTAAAAGAAGGAAAATACAAACAAGAAAATATACATTTTCTCAAGGGCACAAAAGAAACACAGGAAGAACAAGAATCTTGAGGTTGATTATGGGGGTAAGGACAAATGGGACCAAGAATGTGGAGGGAGGAGAATGGGTAGAAGAGTTGGAGAAGAGAAAGGACTCTACCTTTTTGTACAGCTTTGGCTTTTTGAGCCATGTCATATTTCGCATACTCTAAAAAAACAAGTATTAAATGTTAAATCCCAGTTAGTAAGCTGTTTTTGCAATGGTACACGTTAGCCATTTTTAAAAAATTTGTCAGAGAGAGAGAGAGAGAGAGCGAGCGAGCGCACAAGCAGGAGTGGCAGGCTGAGGGAGAAGCAGGCTCCCCGCTGAGCAAGGAGCCCAATGTGGGACTCGATCCCAGGACCCCGTGATCATGACCCAGGCCAAAGGCAGAAGACACTTAACTGACTGAGCCACCCAGGTGTCCTACAATTCTTAATGTGTATTCTACACGTAAGCAAACATATGCCGGAAACTGGGGCCCAGGTTTTTCACGGACAAAAAGTTATGTATAAAGTGGGAAGGTAGAAAAAAACTTGTGTTGTCAGATTGTAGTTAGCAATATCTGTATGAATGTGTGGCTTTTATCAGTAAATAGGGGTGTTTTGTGTGTTAACATTTCCTAGTTCTGTACACTGACAGAGTCTAGACCCAAAGAAACCCCAGCAGCAATGAACACATCTCATGCCAATATTTTGGTTTGTAAATATCCTTCTCTACCTAGAAGAACCAGGTTCCTTGGAGAAATGTTGATTCCCAGACTGTGGCTGGGAAAGTACAAAATGAGCCTTGATCATCTTACCAGAAAGTAAGAAGTACTCAAAAAGTGTTGGGGACATGTCCATTGGACACAGGAGCCAGCCTGAAGGGGCAACCACTGGCTAAATCCTAGACAATTTCAGCAACACAATAAGGAGTAATAAATGATAGGTATTAAAATAAGAATTCATGAATCCATACAGGTATTTTTTTCATACTGATATTTTTTTAAATGCAAAAATAAAAGGAATAAAGAAGATTCATGTTAGCATGCCAACTAATAAATTTAGATGGAATAATGGAATATCACTATTTGTCAACTACTATAACCACCATACTAGGCAAAAATCATCAATGGATATTAAATGATTTGATGAGAAACAGGATATCTATATATTGGCAAAGAATCTCCCCAAAAGGCACCTGATTAATACAAAGGGAACAACGGTAACTCAGTGCAAAACCTAGCAGACACCACCTTAAACAAGTGATCAAAATAAACTCTGAGGATGCCCTAAGAAGGAAATAATCACTGCTATGGTATTTGTCAAAATTTAACTTCACCCTAAACATGAGGAAACATCAGACAATATATTAGACACTCACGCATATATCCACATACATATATACCTATGTACACACGTATTACATGTAATGTATATAATTATATACGATGTAAAACGTAAGTGTGCACATGTGTATAATGATAAAATATAGTAAAATATTACCATTTGGTGACTATCCAGGAAAAATATACAGGAACTGAGTTGTTTGTACTATTTTTGAGACATTTAAGTATAAAATTTGAAAAGAAAAAAAAAAAAGAAATCCCACCAGCAAACTGGAGGACATAAGCTGGTAACCTAACTCTTATTTCTGGGAAGGGCCAACTCATACCATCCTACAAGCTTTGCAACGCAGGACTCCAGAGAGTGAATTTCTAATGTATGGAATGTGGCAGCCCTACAGAGAAGAATAAAGAGATGATACAATAATTTTGGCCTGCTTCTATCATCTCTTGTCCTGAAAATTCCAAATTATCAAGACGAAAACAAATCCCTCCCCTAAAGACAGAAACTTGACAAGCCATGAAGTAGAAAAAAGAATTATGGTTATAACAGGATCTCAACTACATTAAAGATGCACAAAGGAAAGAAAAGCACTTAAACATGTAAAATGATTATCTCTGGGTGATAAAATCTAGTGATATTTTCCTACTCTACCTTCTAAAATTAGAACATAATACTTCATAAGAAAAGTTTAGGAAATAACAGTAATGAACATTGCCAAGTCACAGAGAACAGGAGCAATGACTACAGGATTTAGAAATACAGCAGGAGGGGAAGAATGAAGGGGGGAAATCAGAAGGGGAGACAAACCATGAGAGAGGATGGACTCTGAGGAACAAACTGAGGGTTCTAGAGGGGAGGGTGTTGGGAGGATGGGTCAGGCTGGTGATGGGTATTAAAGAGGCACGTTCTGCATGGAGCACTGGGTGTTATACACAAACAATGAATCATGGAACACTACATCAAAAACTAATGATGTAATGTGTGGTTATTAACATAATAAACAAATTTAAAAAAGAAATTAGACCTTGCTTTTTGAGAGGCTGAGTGCTGAAGTGTGTGGAAGAGTCAAGATATAGAACAGAATACTGGCCTTGCAATCTAAAAAAACAAAGTCCAAATCAGCCATGTTTACCTCTTAAAAAAAGAAACTATTATCTGTGTTTTCTGACAAAGCTGTTCTGTGAATCATGCACGATAATGTATGTGAAAGTGTAAAAAAAAGGATAGTATTTTAATCATATGGTAAATACCAATTGGATTTAAAAATAAAGGTGAAGTTAAAGGCGAAAAAATAAATAAGACAAATAGTTCTGAAACTTTTATATTTGTTAGATTCATTTCTCAGATCTACACAAGAACACAAAACAAAATGTCCATTTATGGAAGCTGCCTTGTCCCCCCCCAACCCTTGCCTGTAAATGTAGCTTAAGTGGGTCCCTCTCTTTTTACATTACTTAACTCACTTAAAATGTTCATTTATTACATCATTATAGATGATTCACTAGCTCTAACCCAACCTCCACATCTCAATTAACAGTAAGTCACCTCAACCTAAAGGCTGAGCACTGTGATTCAAGGCAAATAACCTACAGCTGTGCCTTTTAAAGCTTTCACCTATTCAAATGACCTCATCTTTCTCTCTATACAATGAGTTATTACCTCATTCACAGATTTTTGAGCATGAAATGAGTTATTATAAAACTTTTAGAATCATTTCCTGTTTGGAGTAACAGTGAATAAAAATGAGTATTTTTTATGATGGTTATTAAAGATGGGCATCTAGCAAGCAATTAATAACACAGTTAATTCTAAATGTCTATTCTCTACACGGCTAACTTTTAAAATGCTACTCATCCTTCAAGACAAAGCTGGAATGTTGCCGCCACTTGATACCTTCCCTAATTGATTCCAGACTGAAAAGTACTCATTTTCTCATACATTCTATTGTTACAGCATTGCCTACTTATTAAAGTGGCATTTCTTTACCTACTGCATCATGCTATTTACTTACATGTATTGTATCCACTACTAGATTGCTCCTTAAGGTCAAAAAATGGAGTTCTTGTATTTACACTGCAGAAGAGTCCCACACATTTTATACACAGTGACCATTAAGTGTTCCGCTTAAACAGTTTCACGCCCTTTTGTTTTTGACATTAGTATATATTTGGGCAGTATGTGTATAAACACATTCTACTGACTATACAGATGGTTGACCATTAATCTATATTGAACATATTATATAGGAAGAAACATCCAATAATTTTAAAAATTCATTTCAATAAAAATTATCATGTTCAAGACAGCAAAAATCACAGTGACCCTTGAGATGCTAACAGGTCTAATGATCTAGGAAGAAAGGAATGGAGAAACTATTTATTTGGCTTCAGCAAAAGGAAGAAGTTTCAGAAGTCACCTGAGAAAATAAAATTACAAGTTAATTGCAGATGTATGGGTTCCCAAAGTAGGAATCTACTCAAGGTATTGGCTATTGAAGACCTGCTTTCTTCAAAGGGCCGTATACATTACATAATACACAGTAGTTATACCTAATAGGTTCCCTTGAAACTCTATGGTTTCTACTTTTGTTTTATGCTTTTAATCTTCGAAATGCTAGTTTTTGACTTAGAAGTCTAAGAGATCCAGAGCACTGTGACATCAACTTATTTCAGAAAGCATTTGCTGTCAATCCAGTTAGGCCAAAAGATTTCACCTTTTAATTACCTATTATTAAATTATACAGACTCCTAGTGCTTTTTTTAGTATTTTCTAATTTTATTTTCTAAGAAGCCATTCTAGATAAACAACTAATAATAGAAGATACACCTGGAACTTTCAAAGTCAGTTTCTATACCAAGGCTTCCTTGCCCAGGTGGTTTTAGTGTAAACACTTATGCCCTCTGGTTAACAGAAATTCAGCTACGCATAATCTTATCCTTCCATTTTAGTCTTCATAACAACCTATGAAGTAAAACTTTTTAACACCATTTTGCAGATGACAGATGTAACAGAGGTACAAAGCAAATGGTAAGTTTTCAGTGGGCTTAGCCCTTCACTGAAGGGCTAAGCAACACTCTGAGGTTAAGCACCAGCAAGAAGAGGAGCAAGCTTGGCTCTAGAACTCAAGCTCTTGCATTCTATTCCACCGTCCTACAACCTACTACACAAATTAGGTTTAGAGATTTTTCTTTAGACAGATGAAAACTGCTGACACGTGCTCATGTTTTCATTTAAATAGTATGGGCTTAGAAAACAATTATGTTACCTACTCATAAATTGCAACTCAACTTTAATTTGAGGACAGTTTATTTTCTGATCTTAGCTTACCGTTCATCACGTGACTACCAGAACCGGGTCTGGTAATGTTTTATGCACAGAGACTGAAAGTCTAGAAGATTCACTGCACCCCACCTTTTTTTCCCTGAGCTTACATACAGCTCAATAAGAAGTTAATCACATGGTCATGAAAATGCTCTGTAATGTGACAGTATTACCAAACCTGCATTTTGTATTTTTCTTTCAAACTACTATCGAAAATACTTTAATATAACCCGTTCCAGTCCTATTTGTCTTTTTTAAAGTCCTATATTATCCTCCCTTGTTCTATTCATCTTTAAATACTTCCACGTTTTCTCTTAACATTTATCCATGGGTCTCACAATAAAAAATTACCATAAATGCCTGAATTTCAATTTGCTCCTGTGGAAAATGGAAAAAGACGTTTAGTCCGGCCTAGCTGCATCCTGAAACTTAGCAAAAGATAAAAGTCTACGCTGACAGAGCCAGGCGTGTTGACAAATGAATGGAAAATAAAAGAACATCTCTGGGGTGGCTTCGCCATCCCTCATCTCCTCGCCAGAGGCCCACAGACGCCAGGAGGCAGGCGGCCGCGATCCTCCTGCGACATCCCGAGCGCAGTAGGCCTCGATCCTCCCTCTCCCTCCGCAGGCTCAAGGCGCAGCGGCAGTTTGGCTACAAAAAGGACAAGGCACTGAACTGCTTCCGTCACTCCCGGAATTCCCAACTTGTTGGGGAGAGGAGGGAAAACCGAGGCGACGACCGGAGGTTCCGCTCCAAGGAAGCTGCCGACAGAAACCCGGCAGGGTCTGTAAAACGCAGGCAACAAAACTAACCAGACACAAGAGCTAAGACTGACAGTGAGGGACCCTGGGGTCCCCAAAAACGCAGCTCGCCGCCTCTCCCCCGCCCGAAGGGCGCGGGGTCAAAGGCCATCTGCAGAAACTCCAAGCACATTGGCTGACGGACAGGCGCGCAGGCGCTGGGGGTGGGTCCCATACTCGCCGCAGCCGCGTCTGCGGAGCCGTGAATCCTCCAGCTACTCACCGGGGTCTGGGAATCCGGCCACAAGCAGACGCTTCAGCCAGAGCCGTAGGGGTTGAGGGGAGAGGGAGAGCTGATGCAGACAGCGCGCGACCTCCCCGCAGCGAGCCCATCCAGCCCCGCCTCCCAAAAGGCGCGCGCAGAACGCTCTTGCAGACCCGGGGGGCGGGGCCTGACGCCGGGCTCCAAAAGAGGGCGGGGCGCTGTCTTTCCCCGCACGGGCTCCCCCTAATCTGTGAGCGTCGGGAGGGGCGTGGATAAAGGAGAGGAGAGCTTTTCCGGGTGTCCCGTGCGGTTGGAGAAAAGGGGCGGAGCCGACTCGGGCTGGACTCCCAGCCCACCTCTCCGACTAGAGAGGACTCGCCCCTCTCTTAAAAACTGTTCTGCGGTTGCTCTGGGAAGCTCTCACTAATTCAGGACAGCTGGTTTTGATGGGATGCTTTCCAGAGTTGCTTTAACTCGAGTACACCGGTTGTTTTCAAACTCTTTAAGGAACAGTTTTATCTTTTTTTTTTAAATGGAAGTTTTCTTGAAGGCCCTAAGTAAATAAAGATGACATTTAATTTGCAAATGTATAAAATCACATTTGTAGTGGAGCATAGAAATAATTGAGAACAATGAGACAGGTGTAAAGAACAAGAACTTTCGAAAGAGGGGTTACAGCTGAAGGTTTCCATCTTACATCAGCCTGAGAAGCCAAGAGAATTCTGTTTTGTTTGGTTACATAGTAACAAGGAAATCCTGGCTCACAGTCTAGAACTTGCTGACGTGACCAATTTTGTAAGGGCTGTCCTTAAAATCACACTGGATTTTTAAGAGGAATTTTGGTTGTGAAATATGCATATGTGAATGTATCCCGTATGTGCACATTTTAAAAAATAATAAAAAGAATACCCTGGTACCCATTACAGAGCTGAAGATGCAGAACACCCGTATTTTTGAAGCCTTCTCAAAAGCCCTCTCCATCTCGCTCCCAGACAGAAATAACCTTTATGCTAAATTTTGTATTATTTATTTCCTTGAATTTTGAGCATAGTTATGTATGTGTGATTCCCTAAAAATATAAGTTATCCTGATGTTGTATTTTTTATAACGAATCATACAGCATTTTCCCCTCCGGTTTCTTTTTTTCACTACACATTTGGGTTTTGAGATTTATCTATACAGAGATACATTTCACATAGGCTGGCATATCACCATAACACCTGTTATTATTGTTAGATTTTAAAATTTTTGCCTGGCAATAGCATCTCTTAATTTGCTCTTTTAATTTACATTAACCCCCTTGCCAATGAGGTTGTGCATCTTTATAAATGCTTAGTGGCTATTTGGTTTCAGTAAAATGCCTGTTCTCAATTTTAACTCACTTTTTATAGGCTTGTTGCTTTTGGAAATTAATTTGTAGATAATTATTTTTAAAGTTTAAGTACGTTTCTCTTGTTGGTTATATGTGTTTCAAATAGCTTCTCTCAGTTTATGGATTGTCCTTCTGACTTTCTGTGGTATCTTTTGATAACCAAAAGCTATATATTTTAAGTACTGCTAGTTGAATTTAACAAATTTTTACATTATAGTTTCACACATTTTGCTTTCTTGTTTACAAGAGTCTTCTCAACCTGAGACCATAAGATACTCTCTTTTATTTTCTAAAAGTTTTAAAGCTTAATTATGAAATATTTTTAGACACAGAAAAATATAAATAAAATAATGAGTATGTTATAGGCTTTGTTGCTTTTGGAAATTAATTTGTAGATAATCTTTATATATTTTTAAAGTTTAAATACTTCTCTCTTGTTGGTTATATGCACTCAGCTCTACATATTGAAAAATTTAGCGAGCCCCTCTTTCTTACAGTTCTTCTCTAAAATCGCCTTAACTACTCTTGGCTGTTTGCTCTTTCATATAAACTTTAGGATGAATCAGCCAAGATCCATAAAAAACCCTATTTGGATTTTGATTGGAATGGATTTGACTTTATTGATTAATTTATGCACAGGCCTGGGAAGTAAGGAGAAGGATCTTTATTGCCAATGCCAAACAAGAAATGGATGCTGTTTTGCTAGTATCAGGACAAGATCAACCCCAAGGATCTTGTGGGGGTAGAGACTATTATAATAATAAATGGGAATTAGGAGAAGCCAAAGGCTACTATTAGTTTAATGCATTAGGACAGTTTCAATAAGAATTTGATAAGCAAAATTTGTATTTTTTCCCCATTCTTCCCTGGTTGGATCATTTTTTTTTCCCTTTGGGATCTCAGTGACCACCCTGATGCAACACATTTGAAATGTCTCTTTACTACACAAAATCAATTTATATGCAGCTCTCCCTTTTTTCCTTCTGGCAATCCATCTATTAGATGAATGGCATATTCCTCCAGTGCTAGTTTTTAGTTAAAATACATATGAAAAATAGACAATTGAATTTGGCAGAAATTATAGCCATCCTGTATTTAAAAAATGTCAAGATTTAGTGTGTAAAAATATATGTGATCATTACAACAAAACATTGTTCCCATACCTCCCAATAATTAAGTAATCCACACAAACACACTTTGGAAAAAAAAGTGATGTGAGAAAAAAAAACAATGACATTGTCTCTATAAGTAATATATCTACATTTCTTGCCATTAGCATGGGACCAACGGAACAGTCAGAGTTATAAGATGAGGCATTAGTTGCAATCCCAGTCCAATTCATAAATACTGTTTTGCATTGAATCTGATGGGTAGAAAAAGTCATGCAATGAGAATCTACCCTAATTAATTTATGTTGGCAGACATAATCAAACAGTTTTTAAGAAGTAGGCAAGCACCAATATAGTTATAAAATAAAATACCCTTTCATTCAATATCAGGATATTTATTAATATAATAACTCCCATAAACATATTAGAGTAGGGAATAATGATTATTTCAAAAAATGCAGAAAAAAAACTAGGCCCTCAGGACTGATACTCTCTTATCTTGATTTCCTAGGATTCTATGATACTGGAAATATTACTTTAGAATTTCTATCTCTGTCAATTTTTAAAATTGATAAACGGGTGGCAACAATTGACTCTAGAGAGAGAGAGAGAGTTATCTAAATGTTCAAATTGAAGCAAGAAAGGAATTTGTATCCTGCAATCCCCTACTGCACTGTAAAAGATTAGCGTCTCCTTGACAGCATGGATTTTGCCCTTTTTAAATGTCCAGAGCCAACAAAAGTTGTTGACATATAACAAGAATGCAACAATAATTTATTCAGGGGATAAAAGAATAAAAGACTAAGGGGTTACTTACTCATTATTATTTAATCCTAGTTTCTGATATGTACTGTTTGCTCTAGTCCTAGAACTGTCCTTACTGTCTCCTGAATACCTTATGTCTTTTTATCCCCTCCAGTCCCTGCAGTTTCCTCAGAATCTCCTAGACATATTATGTCATTTCATACCTTTGTTCATCACTCCACTCACCTGACATGTCTTCTCAGTTCCTGTCCATATCCTTTCCACTCATGTTAATCAGAGTTCTTTTTTGCCAGCAATAGAAACTGAATCTGGCACACTAAAGCACAAATAGACCTCATGTGGAAGGTTACAGAGTATGGCAGGAAGGTGAAGCCTAGTGAATTAGGCAATGGGCGGGAACCCAGAAGGGCTGGACAACTGGGATCACAGTCTCATGCAACGGTACAGATTAAGGCACTGATACTTTCAAGTGTGCACTGAACTCTCAATGTTTTTGACACCACCATGAAGAATTTATCCATTCTGCCTGCATTGTTTGCCTTACTTCTTCAAGATTAAAATCTTTGGTCGGAAAAATTTGATTAGCTAAGCCTAGGTTATATGTCTGTATCTCCTTAGCTTCCTTGAAAAGGGAGTCAGTCCATTTGGCTTCCTTAATGGGCAGTCAGGCACAAGACACACACTATGGTATTCCTCCAAAACCAGGATTTTGGGATTCTAAATAGCCAACAAACAAATGCAGTAAATCTCAAAACAAAAGTTCAATTATCTACTACACTATGCTTCATTGTCCATGTCAAGTCTACCTTCTCTAATATTGTACTACGTACAATGTAATTATTACTACATATATACATTAATCACTATTACAGTGAGTACAGGCAGTACTATGAAACAGCAATAATTTCTTCATTAATTAAATTGTCATACCATTCTTTACATCATATTTTGCTTTATAAAGGTGTAACTCTTGACTAGGCTATCTCTTGACATCATTTGGGATGCAAAGAATGTAACTCCCAAGAAATCCCCTGAATATAACACCAAAGCCTCTACCAGCTGATAGCAGCAGATAATTCAGAGATCCAAACTCTTACCCATCACCCTACTGCTCTAATTTTTCACCATGTGTACCCAGAGATCTTGAATACCTACCAGTCTTGACAACAAAGAATACAATCTAACTCTATCCTACATAAATTCATAAATTGTGACACAGGTCAAAGAGGAAACTAGTGTTGGCAGGTCATGTCTCTAACTCAAAGCCGTGTAAATTCCCTGGCCTTGTAGTGGCCACAGGGGCTAAGGTGCCTTCTTTACTCATTATAGAGGCTGATTTAGGATTGACTCACACCCTAGTATTAAACTCAGTGTAGGTAATTCTCAACTGCTATGGTCTCAGTGTTTGCATTCCTTCAAAACATGTTGAAACCAAACTCCTCTGGTGATGGTACCAGGAGGTGGAGAATTTGGAGGTGGGGACTTTTGAAGTGATTAGGTCTTGAAAGAAGAGCCGTCATGAATAGATAATAGTGCCTTTACAAAAGAGGATCCAGAGAGACCCTGGCCCTTTTCTGCCATCTGAGGATAAAATAAGAAATCTGTGGCTCAAAAGAGGGCTTTCACCTGACCATGCTGGCACCTTAAACTTAAACTTCCAGCCCCCAGACTGGGAGAAATAAATGCTTGATGTTTATAAATCATCTGGCTATCATATTTTGTTATAGCAGCCCTAAGCAGACTGAGAAACCACCTAATAGGCCAAGTCCGTTTGACAGAAGCTCTTTTCATTTCTGATTGAATGACTTGGTGAGGTTATGGCACTGCAAGTGATGGAGATGGGAGAGAGTTCCAGTGTCATTACTGGCCCACACAGAGGTGGCAGAGCATTCACCTCTGGCTAATTGGTGCGGCTAGATTGAATACACTGATGAAGGCTATGGGCCATCTCTCCCGGCAAGACCCTGTTCCATGTGGCAGTTGAGACAGATGGTTGTCTTTAGTTGAAATCTGGGCCAGCAGAAGGATACGGCACTTCCTGAGTGGGGCACCTACTCCACAGGTTGATACATAGCCTGTCAATGTTTAAAGGGAAGGAAGTTTCATGTATTGTGATTGAGCATTAATTTTATACCCTAATTAGCCAATCCCTAAATGTTGTACTACCTAAATCTACTACAGATTTTACAGTTATTTTCTAAGGCATTAGATTTTTTTTTCTTTCTTTCTTTCCAGGATAACATAGATTCCTTAACCAAATTGACCTAACCTTTCTTCTGCCATAAAACCATCATCATCTCCTGATGTTAAAAAAAAAAAGAGCAGTTTGCAAAGTTACTAAAGGAAAAAAAAAAGGCCTGTTATTGCTTAAGATACATGAGCCCACTCATCCTCTATTTATATGAGAGCACAAGTAATTTTTCTCAACGGTGAGTGCTGCAAGGTGATTTTCTGTGCCTGCTTATTCTAAGTAGCTGGCAATTTCTCTTGGTAAAAGAGTAAAAGAAAGAACATGCACTTATTCTCTGATAAAATATCCCTCTATTAGAGAACCCAATTAAAAAGTAGGTCTGTGCCTTGTACATCTTTTCTACCTCCCCTAATGTCAAGATCCATGAGCACAGACACAAAGATGTCTAATTCACTGCTGGGTCTCCTATATCCAGCATGTAGTAGGTGCATGTAGTAGGATGAGTAATAGTCCCCAAAGAGAACTAGCTCCAAATCCTCTGAAAATGTGAATGTTACTTTACATGGCAAAAGAGACATTGCAGATGTGATTAAGTATCTTGAGATGAAGATTGTCTGCATGGGCCCTAACTATCATCACAAGTGTCCTATTCAGAGGCCGGGAAAGGGAAATTTCCTTTAGGTGCCCCACTCAGGAAGTGCCGTATCCTTCTGCTGGCAGAGAAGGCAGTGTGGCTGCTGAAGCAAAACGGTATGCTGCCAACTTTGAAGACTGGGGAAAGGGCTCCAAGGAAAGGAAGGAAAGGAATGAAAGGAATGCAGCTCTAGAAGCTGGAAAAGGCAAAAAAACAAATTCTTCCTTCAGCCTCCAAAGGGAGAGAGACCAACCAAGCCAACACCTTGATTTCAGCCCAGTGAAACTGACTTCAGCCTTCAGAATTCCAGAACTGCAAGAAAATAAATGGATGTTTTTTTTTAAGCTACCAAGTTTGTACTAATTCATTCCAGCAACTAAAGGAAACTAATATGGTGCTCAAGAAATGTGTTGAATAAATAAAGCAATGAACAGTAGGGATTCAGTAAATGTTACATTAATTACAAGATAGGAGATTGGTCTAAAGATAGTGTGTGAGAAGAAAAACGGTAGATGTATCATTTACTCTTCTTTTTATTGTGGACATTAAAATGGTTTTTTGGATGTGAGAGAATTGTCTTACAAATATATGCACGGAGTTAAAATTAATCACACTAATCTAACCTGGAGTTTTCATTCATCAAATTTTATTCTGGTTGTTTTGGTTGTTTTGTTTTGTTGAGATTGCTCAGTATGTTAGTTTTATCATAACTGGTTTTGATTATGCATTTATCCATAATTTTGGGGGGGTGCCTACTGTCAGAATACATCAGTTCAGAAGAAATGTCCACCTTCTAGAAGTTTGTTATCTAGAAGATAGAGAGATACACACTGTGTGGTTTATATTAATTATCCACTTACCACTGTATGGGCTACTTCAATTATATTCAAGAGTTTGTGTTCTTGTAAGGCGGGCTTTCCTTCATTCATCTTTATATTTTCATAGCCCCTAGCTCAATGCCTTTCACATAGCAAGTCTTCAAATATGTTTCTTTAATTGAATGTATCTAGTGGCCAGAAATTCATACTTTATTGACTAAATAAGAAATAAAGCACTGTGTGTGTGTGTATGTGTGTGTATGTGTGTTTATTCAAGTGTGTGATAACCTGGTGGTAACATTTTTATGTTCCCGCTTCTTTCAAAATAAATTATTTGAGTATGATGCTTAATCATCTTTTAGAATAAAAAATACAATAAAAGCAGAACTTACCAAATTACCATTTATGATTCCATAGCAGAGAAAAGAAATACACATATATTCTCTAAACGCTCTCTTAATATTTTATGATTCATTAGAAAAATATTAATGTGCTCCCAGAAAGATTAGAAATACAGTTTTACACATATATTTTAACTGTTTTTATATGTTTTGAACTTGTTTCAAGGTATGACATATCTTTATTTTGCAACATTAATTTTTCAACTTTGTACAACTTGTTCAGGAAAAGTATAGAAGAAAATATCAAAAGAATGAGAAAATATTGACTTCAAAAACTATTTTTCAAGTGAGTGTCAATGATATTAGTCCATTTAAAAAAACAAGGTAAGGAAATTTTAGATTGGGCTTACCAAAAACAGAATATGTTGGCTTTCCCCAAATTTTTCTCCAAACTTCCGGTTCAATTTTGATTCTCTCCTATATATGTTCAAGCTCCCCAGATGATTCTTATCTTCCTAGTTGTCCCTGGGGTATCTTTTTCTCCAAGCCTGAGATTTCTTTTCCCTCCAGCTCTTACCATGGGCAGCTCTGTAGTTCTGTAAATTCTGACTGGAGGTACCTGGCTTGAGCTCATTGGCTCCGCTTGGATTACATCAGGCTCGCATCTACTGGAGCTTTGTTGGAGTTACGGCAACTCATAGAATTTTAGAGTGTGAAAAGATATTAAAGTTCAGCGAGACAGCATTTCTCTTAGTAGAACAATCTCTTCTACAACACTCCAAACACATGGTTAATATAGTTTGCTTGGAAACAGCCAAGGAGAGGCAACTGATGCCCACAAAGTCAGGACAACTTGCTCCAAAGTTGCCCTCAAGTTAAGCCAAAACTGAGTCTATCCCTTCCATAAATTGATCCTAGCTCTTTTTTTATGGAGCTACAAAAAATACTATAATCCCTCTTCTATAAGAAGGCCCTAAAAATAAACAAATATGTTTCTAATTTTCTTTCCAAGTTTTTAGAGAGAAGTATTTGACCTCTTTAAAAATTCTCTGTGACTTTGCAGCCAGAATAAAGAACTGAGTTGCCAGTGCAGAATATACTCTATTTTTCTGTCAAGTTAGCTTGAGATGTCAGTATCAAGAGGAAAAGGAAAAGCTCTAATTTTTCACATCAACTTACTTTCAATATCAAGTTTCTGGTGAACACAATGCTGGGTGAACTAACCAATGTAGATAGTCCTCTTCCCACACACATAGAAATGCTGGGTAAAATGTAATTCCGAACTATTTGTATTTAATGTATAACAGGGCAGAGAAAAAGAGAGAGAGAGAGAGAATACATTGTGTCAAAAACGAAGAGAATTTGAAGCCAAACAACAAAGGCAACAATACAATTAATAACAGCAACAACCCATTAGGCACAGACTGTTTTAGAAGAGCTCCTAAAAACTGTTCAAAGAAGAGAGATTGAAGACTCAGGCAAATATTACTAAATTTTAAATGGACGGTAGTTACATGTATTTCGGATTTTTGGACATATGAAAATATTTTATGATAAAAGATCTAAGGATATATATTTAATATACTTAAAAAATGAGATGCATGGACCCACAGTCTGCCTCTGCTTGCTCCCCAAGTCATCTGGATAGGACTATTGCCCTTACAGGGATTTTTACAACCTTCTGGTGGGTAGTGGCTGGATATGTGCTGAGCAACCTGAACCGGTTCAGAAGAGAGTAGGTGAAAGAAGATGTAGAGCAGCTGTAATGCGCAACAAGATTTCAGAAAAAGTGAAATGAACAAAAATGCTTATTTGGGTTTAATGATGCAACCATTGTGGGTATTGAGTTTCATAACCTTATGTTTATGGCAAACATTTTGTACATTTTTAGTATGTGCATTATACGAAAATGAGTTTGTATAGTTATTTAAAATGTGAAATAAAGTTGAAACACTTCAAAACACAACAAAAATCTAAGGAGAACTCTACACTTAACTCTGGGGTGCCTGGATGGCTCAGTTGGTTATGCATCTGCCTTCGGCTAAAGTCATGATCCCAGGGTCCCGGGGAACAGCCCCGTGTCACTGGGCTCCCTGCTCAGAAGGGAGTCTGCTTCTGCCCCTCTCCCTGCTCCTTCTCTTTCTCTTTCACTCACCCTCTCAAATAAATAAATAAAGTCTTTAAAAAAAATCTAAGGAGAATCTCAGAGGAATCTGGGGAAACTTGGTAAGCAGGTGAAGCAGGTGTAATTTTGTTTTCTTAAATTTTTTATTATTAAGTTTTTATTTTAAATTCCATTATAGTTAACAGAGTGTTACATTAGTTTCAGGTGTACAATACAGTGAGTCAACAATTCTATACATTACTCAGTGCTCATCATGATAAATGTACTCTTAATCCCTTTCACCTAATTCACCCATCCCCCTACCCATCTCCACACTGGTAACATCAGTTCTCGGTAGTTAAGTCTGTTTCCTGGTTTCTTTTCTTTTTTTTCTTTTTTTCTCCTTTGCTCATTTGTTTTGTTTCTTAAATTCCACATATGAGTGAAATCATATGGTATCTGTCTCTCTGGCTTATTTCACTCAGCATTATACTCTCTAGCTTCACCCATGTTATTGCAAAAGGCAAGATTTCATTTTTTATGACTGAATAATATTCAGCACATTATTTTACATCCTCAACATTACTGAATTCATTTATCAGTTGTAGTAGTGTTTTGGTGTTTAGAGCTTTCTATACACAGTATCATGTTATGTGCAAATAGTCAAAGTTTTACTACTTCCTTATCAATTTGGATGCCTTTTTATTTCTTTTTGTTGTCTGATTGCTGTGGCTTGGACTTCCAGTACTATGTTAAATAAAATTGGTGAGAGTGGACATCCCTGTCTTGTTCCTGACCTTAGGGGAAAAGCTGCCAGTTTTTCCCCATTGAGGATGATGTTAGCTGTGGGTTTTTCATATATGGCCTTTATTATATTGAGATATGTTTCCTATAAACCTACTTTGTTGAGGGTTTTCATCATGAATGGATGTTGTACTTTGTTAAATGCTTTTTCCACATCCATTGAAATAATCATATGGTTTTTATCCATTCTCCTGTTGATGTGATACGTCACACTGATTGATTTATGAAGATTAAGTCACCTTTGCATCACAGGAATAAATCCCACTTGATCGTAGTGAATGATTTTTTTAATGTATTGTTGGATTTGGTCTGCTAATCTTTATTGAGGATTTTCGCATCTGTGTTCATCAAAGATATTGGCCCCTAGTTCTCTTCTTTTGTGGTGTCTTTATCTAGCTTTGGTATCAGGTTAATACTGACCTCACTGAATGAATTTGGAAGTTTTCCTTCTATTTTCTTGGAATAGTGTGAGAAGAATAGGTATTAACTCTTCTTTAAATGTTTGGTAGAATTCACCTGTAAAGCCCTTTGGTCCTGGACTTTTGTTGGGAGGTTTTTGATTACTGATTCAATTTCATTACTGTTAATTGGTCTGTTCAAATTTTCTATTTCTTCCTGCTTCAGTTTTGGTAGGTTATATGCTAGGAATTTATGCATTTCTTCTAGGTTGTCCAATTTGTTGGCATATAGCTTTTCATAATACTCTCTTAAAATTGTTTGTATTTCCATGGTGGAGTTGTAATTTCTCCTCTTTCATTTGTGGTTTTGTTTGAGCCTCTCTCTCTCTCTCTCCCTCTTACTCTCCCTCTCTCTCTCTCTCTCTTTCATGTTTCTGGCTAAAGGTTTATCAATTTTGTTAATCTTTTCAAAGAACAAGCTCCTGGCTTCATTGATCCATTCTTTTTGTTTGTTTCTGTATCATTTATTTCTGCTCTAATCTTTATTATTTCCTTCCTTTTGCTGCATGTGGGTTTTGTTTGTTCTTTTTCTAGCTCCTATAGGTGTAAGGTTAGGCTGTTTATTTGAGATTTTTCTTGTTTTATGAGGTAGGCCTGCATTGCTATAAACCTCCCTCTTATAAAAGCTTTTGCTGCATCCCAAAGATTTTAGATTGTTGTTTTCATTTTCATTTGTTTCCATGTATTTTTTTAAATTTCTTCTTTGATTTCTTGTTTGACCCATTCATTGTTTAGTAACATGTTATTTAAGTTCCATGTATTTGTGCTCTTCCAGATTTTTTTCTTGGTGGATGATTTCTAATTTCATGGCATTGTGGTCACAAAAGATGCATGGCATGACTTCTATCTTTTTTAATTTGTTGAGACTTATTTTGTGGCCTATTATGTGATCTATTCTGGAGAATATTCCATGTAAGATTGAAAAGAATGTGTATTTTACTGTTTTAGGATGGAATGTTCTAAATAGACCCATTAAATCCATCTGATCCAATATGCTATTCAAAGCCACTGATTCCTTGTTGATCTTCTGTTTGGACGATTTTTCTGTTGCTATAAGTTGGGTGTTAAAGTCCCCTACTATTATTGTATTACTATAGATTACCTCATTGATGTTTGTTATTAACCATTTTATGTATTTGGGTGCTTCTATGTTGGGTGCATAAATATGTACAATTGTTATAGCCTCTTGTTGCATTGTCCCCTGAATGATTATATAGTGTCTTTCTTTGTCTGTTGTTACAAACTTTGTTTTAAAGTCTATTTTGTCCGATATAAGTATTGCCACTCTAGCTTTCTTTTGCAATTCATTTGCATGATAAATGTTTCTCTATTCCCTGATTTTCAATCTGCATGTGTTTTTAGGTCTGAAATGAGTCTCTTGTAGGCAGCATATAGACAAATCTTGTTTTTTATTCACTCTGTCATCCTATGTCTTTTGATTGGAGCATTTAGTCCATTTACACCCAAAGTAATTATCGATAGATATATATTTACTGCCATTTTGTTACTTGTTTTGCGGGGGTTTTTTTGTTTTTTTGTTTTTTTTTTTTTAGTTTTTCTCGATTCTTTCTTCTCTTCCTCTCTTTCATGGTTTGTTGGCTTTCTTTAGTGGTATTGAATTCCTTTCTCTTTATTCTTTGCCTGCAAAGTTGCTGCTGAAATTCTGCTGATAGCCTTATGGGATTTTCTTGTATATAACTGTCTTCTTTTCTCTTGCCGCTTTGTTTTTTCTTTATCACTACTTTCTGCCATTTTAATTACCACGTGTCTTGGTGTGGATCTCCTTGGGTTGATTGTGTTGGTGGACTTCTGTGCCTCCTGGATCTTGATGTCTGTTTTCTTTTCCAGATTATGGAATTTTTCAGCTATTTTTCTTCAAATAAATTGCCCCCTTTTCGGGCACCTGGGTGGCTCAGTCGTTAAGCATCTGCCTTCGGCTCAGGTCATGATCCTAGGGTCCTGGGATCGAGTCCCACATCAGGCTCCCTGCTCTGTGGGAAGCCTGCTTCTTCCTCTCCCACTCCCCCTGCTTGTGTTCCTGCTCTCGCTATCTCTCTCTCTGTGTCAAATAAATAAATAAAATCTTTAAAAAAATTGTCCCCTTTTCTCTCTCTTCATCTTCTGGGATCCCTATAATGTGAATGTCATTATGCTTGATGGAGTCACTGGGTTCTGTAAGTCTATTCTCATTTTGCATAAATCTTTTTTCTTCTTATGCTCAGCTTGATTACTTTCCATTACTCTGTCTTCCAGGTCATTAATCAGTTCCTCTGCTTGTTCTAGCCTATTTATTCTATCAAGTGTATTTTTAAATGAATTTATTGTGTCTCATCTCTGATTGGCTCTTTTTTTATCTGATTGTTAAGGGTCTCACTGTTGTCTTCCACTCTTTTCTCAAGCCTAGTGAGTATCTTTATGATCATTACTTTAAATTCTCTATCTGGCATATTACTTATCTCTGTTTCCTATAGGTCTCTCCCTTTTTTCTTTTTTTTGTCTCTTACTATGGTTGGTCCTGTTCTTTCATTTGCAAGACATTCCTCTGTCTCCTCATTTTGTCTAACTCTATGTGTCTGTTTATGTATGTTAGGAAACTCAGTTACATCTCCTGCTCTTGAAGATAATAACTTTATGAAGAAGAGGTCCCATAGTGCCCTGCAGTACAGTGTTCCCTGTTCACCAGAGCCTATGCTTGCAGAAGTATCTCCCCTGTATGTTACATGTGCCCTGCTATTGAGTCCTGGCCACTTTTTCTTTCAGTCCTGTTGTCTGCAGAGGTTCTCTCTGCCTGTTGTGGGCAGTGCTTGGTCCCTGGCTGGGTGGGGTGCATTTTAAGAAGGGGTGCACTGGTCTGCTTACAAAATGAGACCTGCCCTGCTGCTGCCACTGCTACTGGAACTGGGTTCCACAAAATGCACAGGTTGGGAGATGAGGTGTTGGCGAGGTCTTCTAGGGAATGGGGCCCACACTGCCAGAATGGAGGCAAGCATGGCCGAGAAGGATGGACCCACTGAAGCAAGGTTTGGGTGTGGGGGGTTGTATAAGCACGTTAGGTAATAAGTGTGGAACCTACACCAGTTCTTGCAGGTGGCTATATGTTCATGCTGGGAGGTGGGGAAGTAAAGGGCACCCGCCAACTCCTTTGTTCCTGGAGGGTCTTCTTCGTGATCTCTGCCTCTCTGGGCCAAGCTCTGAGATGGGTAAATAACTCGCCCCCCACCGCCCCTGGCATTTTTCAAAGTGCTACTTCCAGGTTATATCCCTGCAGGCTATTTGTCATGCTGTCTCTTTAAGGTTGAGGACTCCACATTTTTTTTAATTAATTAATTTTGTATTTTTTTATTTAAATTCAATTATCCCAGGTATAGTACATCATTAGTTTTTGATATAATGTTCAATGATTCATTAGTTGAGTATCACACCCAGTGCTCATCATTCTAATACCCTCTGGGCTCTCTCAGAGCCAGGCCCGTCAATTTTTAAAATTCCAGGATTTAAGTCCTACTGGTTGTAAGAACTCAAAAGATTTGGCCCCCTCGCTTTCAAAGCCAAATATTATAGGGATTTGTTTTCCCTAGATGGGCTCGCTAGTATGATAGTCTGTTTTCCTGCCCTTCTCTGTATCCTGTGGGGTGGCTCCCTACGTACCACAGACAGCCATGGTCCTTTTCACTCCCAAACAGTGTCTTCACACTTCCTGCTTTCTCTGATATGGTCTTATCTCTACCTTTAGTTGTATAATTTGTTTTGCCAGTCTTTTGAGTCATTTTCCGGATCACTTACACTGATGTGAGTGTTATCTAGTTGTATCCATGGGACAAGGTGAACTTAGGGTCCTCCTACTCTGCCATCTCCCCAACCTCCCTAAGCAAGTATAATCTGAAAGACATTCCTTATGAAAGTCTTCTCTGATAAAGTGTATCTACTCTTTGTCTGAGCTGTTCTATTTTCTTATGAGTCCCCCACTGATTAAAGATTTACCTTAATCTCACTACATATAAGATGTTGTGAATTCAGAAAATATCCTAAGACACCTCCTATGTTTTTATTTAAGTTATTTAGAAATGAATACTCTCAGAACTTGGGGTGGAAATGGTTGTAGCGGTAGGAAGAGACTGGAGAGTGACATTGGAATGCGGTAAGTGCTGCTAACATCATCAACTGAGGTACATAAAGTATCTGATTGAATGTAGACAGTTAACTACCCTTCAGTTAAGTCCAAACACAAAGCTTTGGGACTCAGTAGTATGGACCTTTTATTCAAAATTATCTAACTATTTTCTGAGTTAATAATGAATTTTTTACTGCCAATTCCTTACAGACACTAAGAAAATATACTAGGTTAAGAGGCCAGTCTTATAAAATCATGTGTGGGCTTCTAATATGTCACATTGGAATCCGTGTGAGATTCAGACAAAGAAAAAATAATGGCATTCAATGGTCACAAAAGCAATTTTCATTCCTGCAAAAGACAAAGGCCATGACATTAAAATGACTGATAATATCCAGTTCAGGCAAGGACACAGAATATGGACACTCATATATTATCGGTGGAAATATTAGTTGAGAGAACTTTTCCAAAAGGCAATTTGGGTACACCCGGTAAAGGTTATTCTTTGTGTGAGCTATTTGTAGCAGTTTCTCCTGCAAATTACACCTATATTGTGCAAGCTATACACGTAAGTAAATGGCATGAAAAGATGTCCATGTATATTTTTTTAAGAAAAATGAAGTTGCCAAGCTATGTAGATGGCTATAGAAATACATTTATGTCTGTATAGTTTTCTATCACTATCCTATCAAATTACCATAAATTAGTGGCTTAAACAACACAGCTTTATTATTTCACAGTTCTTTAGGTTAGAAGTCAGACTTGGGTCTCCTTAGGGTAAAGTCAAGGTGCCAGCAAGTCTGCCTTCCTTACTGGAGGCTCTAGGGGTTATTTAGTTTCTTTGCTTATTCAATTGTTGGCAGAATTCAGTGTCTCACAGTTAAATGATTTGAGGTCTGCATTTTTCTGCTGGCTGTAAACTGAGGACAGGTTCCAGTTTCTCAATCCATTGCAATTTTTGGCTCATGACTCCCTTCCTCCATTGTCAAAGCCAGCAAATGCTGGTCAAGTCCTTCTCATGTCACATTCATCTGACCCACTATCTGCTACCCTCTTCCACTTTTAAGGACTCATGAGATTGTAGTGGGCCCAAGTAAATAATCAGGATAATCTCCCCATCTCAAGATCCTTAACCTTAATCACATGTACACTTTTGTCACATAAGGTAACATAGTCACAGGTTCTGGGGAATAGGGTGTGAACATCTTCAGGGGCCCATCTTTCCACCTACCACAATATCTATAAGTGTGTTATATATGTGTGTGTGTGTGTGTGTGTGTGTGTGTGTATGTGTGTATAATATATATATATAAATTCTTTTGTGTGTATACATATGCATATATTTGTATGTATATTTATATACATACAACCACAGAGGTGAGGAAAGAGAGAGACAGAGGGAAGACAACACTGACAACAACAAAATATATGTATTCATGTAGAACAAGTTTCTGGAAATAAATATACCAAACACTTTTAACTGGTATTTCTGGGAATTGGGGTTTCAGTTTCTATGTATACACTTAAGAGTAGTTTGCATATATACAATAAGTGCACATTAATTTTGTACTGAAAAAAGTAAAAAAAGTAATAAATTGATCAATTGGCCTCAAGACACTTGATGTAAATCACTTCTACATCTCCTAATATAAACACCTAGGGAAAGAAACAGTCTCTTAGTAAAATCAATGCTCCTTGAATTATTCATCAAAATAAATTTTGGCAGACACTTCACCACAGGTGTTATATGCTCTGAGTTGAAGAAATTAACCTTTAAACTAGTAACTGGCTGATTTGTGGCATATCTAAATATTCTTAGTATAAAATGATCGTATTAATATTGCTACTAATAACACTAACTACTCCTGCAATGGTAATAACAAGGCAAATATTAAATTGTTTTATATTTTAATGATTTATAATGCTATATTTTCAAATACTTTTTAAAAAATTCTGAAAACTATCCTATAATATTAAGTAGGGAGAACAGATAATATTATTATCACTTTTTCAGAGGAAAATATTCAAAAGGCCTAGGTAAAACTTCATGAAGTTCCACTAACTCAAAATTATGAGGAACAGAAATAAGTACTTAGGTGTTCTATTTTGGGAACTATGTATAATGTAAAAATTAATTTCTTCCCTAATGAAATTAACAGTGTAGAAAGGGTGGTAAGACACGTATGTGGGTGGTCATACTCAAGGCAGAAAGTCATTAGAATTATAAGAAGAGTACCAATGAAGTGTTATAAGAGTTCAGAGACAAGTAGATTGCTTGAGTATGAGATCATTAGGGAAATTTAATCAAACAAGAAGTATTTGGATTGGGCCTGAAATAATACATATTATATGATTTTCCATAAACAGGAACTGAAGCAGGGGTGTGAGAGTATAAGCCAAGGATTAAACAAGAGTGGTCCTATTAAAAGCAATGACAAGGAGAAGCGAGAAAGAAGCAAGAGTCATTGTGCATAGAATTAACATCAGAAGACAAATGAGAGAAAAGAATCAAAGATGACTCCATGTGTTCTATTCTGGATACACAGAAGAGTGGAACTGTTAGCAATACTCATGGGAAATATTTCCTCACCTTCCATTACTTCCTGAACCTTCTGTATGATGGTTATTGCTCCCAACACACCTTAGAAATTGCTTTTTCTAGGTCTCCAGTGATTTCCTTGCACTACATAAAATAAAAAAAAATTAGTCTCTACCATATTTGATTTCTCGGCTACATTCAGCTCTTTAGTCAGCTCCATCTGTCTTGAACACTTTCTTCTTCTGACTTTCTTGACTCCATACTCTCTAGTTTTACATAAGGCAATTCATGCAAAGTGCACTGCACTTAAAGCTCGGTGCCCACATGTGCTCAAAATATATTAGCTTTGTCCTGTGATTATTCCTATTACTTTTTTGACGACCCCACGATCTCCTTTGTAGGCTTTTCTTTCTTGGTTGAGCCTCGAGTAGACTCTCTTCTGTCTGGGTCCTCTCTTTTCTCATGCAATGTACTCAACTGTTGGCAACCTCCGTTCAGTTTCCTGGCTTTCATGATCATCAGTATCCTAAGAATCACCAAAGCAAAGTTTCTAGTTCAGATTTTTCTCCTAAACTCCAGATCCATTGATTTCTTTTTGACTATTTATGCTTATAAATACTTTAGGAAATCAAATGCAACATGTCCAAGATTGAACACAAGTTTTCTTCCTTAACCTGCTCCTCTCCTTCTGCTCCATTTCTCCATGGAAGGTTGCAGTATAATAAAAAAATAAATATTTGGTATTTGTCTCCAGTCCCCAGCATACAGATCCTAGAACCCTTGAAATCACCTCAGGGATAAGAGTTCTAGGGGCATCATTTGTTCTATGAGATGACTTGGATGAAACCCCCATAAAAATCCCTAATCAGCCGTGTTCGGGGAGCTACTGGGTTGATGAAACCACCAAGGTACTGGGAGAGAGTTACACTCAAAGAGGGCATGAAAGCTCCATGTCCCCTCCTCTATAGCTTATCTTATGCATCTCTTCCATTTGGCTGTTCCTGAGTTGTATCCATATAATAAAATAAAATAGTAAGTAAGGTATTTCCCTGAGCCTTGTGAGTTATTCTAACAAATTACCAGAACTGAACAATGGGGGGGGGGTGTGGATTGTAGGAACCCTTACCAGCTTAGCAAGACTTTTTAGCTTAGTGAAACAGAACTGTAGATAACCTTGTGACTCAAAACTTGCAATTGGCATCTGAAGTGAGAGCAGTCTTACAGACTGAGACTTTAAAACTGTGGAGTCTGATGCTACCTGCAGGGTAGTTAGTGTCAGAATTTAGCTGAATTGTGGGACACCCTGTTAGTGTCAGAACTGATTAGTGTCATGACAAAAAAAAAAAAAAAAAAAACACCCACAAAGATATCTTTATCCAACCCATCACTCAAGCCAGAAATCTTTGTCTCTTTTTTCCTCTAGGGTCCCAACCAAATAAATCACCAAGTCTTTCAAAATATATTTTAAACCTCTCAGCTTTCTCCATCTCTAATGTCACTGCTTTAATCAAAAATTTCATCACCTCTCATTTGATTCTAATTGATGTTTCCCCTGCCTTTGGCCTTTCAATGCCAACCTCCACACTGCAGTCAAAATGTTCTTTCTAAAATTCAAATTTGACGTAACTCCCTTCCTTATAAACTTCAATACTTTCTCTGTTTCTCAGGAAGTAAAGTAGACTCTTTCTACACAACCTAAAGAATTTGGCTATCAATTGCCTTTCCTGTCTCAAAACTCACTACCCTATACCACCTGTACTCCAGCTATAATAAACTATTTTCTATTCCTAGGCTTGACATATGCCATGATCTTTCTTACTTTCATACTTATTGTTCTTTCTGCCTATAATACTCTCTCCTTCTCCCCTTTACAGGACTAAATTACTACTCAAGCTTTAGTATTCAGTTTACATATTATTTCCTTTAAAAAAAAAAAAGCTTTTCCTGACACCAAGTCAGGACTAGGTGACCCCTTTGTTCTTTCATCTTATCATAAGCTCATCATAACTTGGCACTTATCATGCCATCTCATATTTTTCTGCTAACTTGCATGTATGCATGTCCCTTAATTCTGTGTAGACTACCTCAGAGAAGAGCCTTGTCTACCATCTTCATCAATATACACTCAGCAACAGAACCTGACACAAAGAAAGTATTCAATAAATACAATGATGAATGAATATATAAGTGAGCAGATGAATGAACAAGTAGAGAAATAGATTTGGGAAGGTAGAAAATGATGCACTCAGATTTGGACATGTTGCTTTGACTTAAAGTCATCACCATTATATCCAAGGCAGGAGCAGATCATCTGGATGGTTAAACCAGAGTTTATAGAAAATGCAAATGTAGGTAGTAAGATCTGGAAGTGATCCACAAAGTAGAAATAACTGAAGCCACAAAACTTGATGAGATTGTATATAAAAAATACAGAGAAAAAGAGAGAAGAACCGAAGATAAAACATTAGGGAATATCCACATTTATTTTTAGGTGAAAGTACAGTACACCTGAAATCAGGTGAGTAAAAGCTCCATTAAGGACTCTAGACAAACTCAATTTGATGAGGATTTAAGTTTGTGAATGAGAAGCTATTGGTGATGACTTCCAGACAAGTAACTGCCTTGAGTATTGGTATATCTAGCACCTTTGCCAACTCAACATTCTCAGTTACCTAGTAATTAATAACAAAGTGCCCAAAGAAACATAAAAAAAAAAAATGGTGAAAAGCTTGTGCAGTTTTAGGAAGCATAACTAATCAATATACCTCAAACTGAGCTAATTTATCTGGAAACACATCAAGGACTCATTACTTCTTCTTCCTGAGATTGTAGTGTAACATTACAGAAAGTAAATTTAGGAGATTCTGGCATTCACAATTTCCAGCAGAGAAGGATAAAGGCAATGGCACAGCATAAAATAAGCAGGGAGCACCTTTCTAAGATCCCTTTACTTGCTTTCATCAGCAGCAAATAGTATCATACATTTTGGTATCATCTGCAGTGAGAGACGTATATGAGAATGTAAGCTACTCAAGGAGGAAGCCAGTAGGTGGTGGTTTTCTCCCTGATCTACTATGATTCTTCCCAATGACTGAGTAGTACTAACACGGGAGAGGCAACAAGATACACCATATCTGTAGATTTAAGACTGGGACAAATGGAAAGTGAGACACAGAAAACTGGTCCCTGGACTAGCAGCCTCATAAATTTTAGAGAGGAAACTATGCACAGATTAAATTATCCCACAAGGCCTGCCCATATCTTATCATCGTTCCAATTCTTTTTAGAATGCTGGGTTACTAAATTTATGCTAACTGCCTTTCTATTTCAAAATGTCAAGAAATATATTCTGAAAGATATATTAAGTGTACAATAAAGATACCAAAATGTATCCTCCCATGCGCTACTTAGACAAATTCCAGGCCACAAACAACCTTTCTACATTAAAGAATAAGAAAACAGAATGAAGAAAATTAAAAATAGTTTGTTTTAATAAAAGGAGTAGAATCGAACACTAAAAATTGTTCTGAAAAAAAGAAGCCTTCCCTGAGAAACAAAATTTGTTTTAAAGTGCCTGTTTCAGAAAAAGATATATACCATATGATCTCACTTATATGTGGGATCTAAACAAACAAAAAATAAAAACAAAAAAACAAAACCTGAGCTTATGGATATAAAACAAAGACTGGTTGTTGCCTGAGGTAGGTAGGGAAAAGGGGCTCAGGGGGCCAAAAGGTACAAATTTAAGTTATAAAATGAGTAAGTAATAGGGGTATAATGTAGAGCATGGTGACTATAGTTAATAATACTGTATTGCATATTTTAAAGTAGCTAGGAGAATGGATTTTGAAAGGTCTCATCACAAGAAAAAAATGAGTAACTATGTATGGTGATGGATGTTAACTGGGCTTTCTCTGTGATCATTTTGCAATATATACAAACATCAAACTATTATTTTTTACGCCTGATACTAGTATAATATTAGATGTCAACTATACCTTCATATAAATCAATCAATTAATTAGTTACTTCACAAAAGGAAATTAGTAGTACATTAAAAAAAAAACACACACCACAACACATTTATCTCCACAGTGGAATTATAGTTCAATATTTGGAAATTTACTAAAATAGCATTTCTTATTAATTGAGCGAATGAGATTAAAAAAATAAAAGTGTTGGTCTTACACTATCAAAAGAATTCACACGGACTCTTGAAGCAAAAAAAAAAATGATGAAATGATAAACAAAGACTTAGATAAATATAAGTTCACACCTTGTTTTTAGGTGTAAAAGTTAATGTTTAGAGACAGTGATTTTTTCAGCTGGATCAACATATTCATTGTTTTGGCAATCAAAATCTCGAGAATTTTCTCAACTTGATGAAACAATTCAAAAAACAGGTTAGAAAATTAACCAGTAAGAAAATCACCAAAAAAATTCTGAAGGAAGAAGAATAAATAGAATCATAGAACTATAGTAGTTAAAATAGAGTATATTTGGGGAAAGATCACTCAGATCAATGAAAATGAATAGAAAATCCAGAAATTGATCCTACATTCTTACTGACACATGAAAAATGTGGCATTTCTAATAACTGGAGAAAATATAGATTACAAAATAAATGATATTAGGTCAAATGAATAACCAGTTTGGTTAAAAGAAAATGCAGTTAAGATCTGACCCCAAGTAAAAAACATTGTAAGATTAAATAAACATAATGTAAATATAAATAAAAAACCCTCATAAAACATAAGAAAAATGAGATAATGTTTTAGTAATTTAGGTATAAGCTATATAAAAGTTTGTACAAATCAATAAAAAGATATACTAGAATTTTTAAAACTGGGTGAAAACCACTCAAAAACAGGAGTCAGAAATTAAATAAAAAGGGCTAATATGCATTTGAAAAGCTAAGCCTGGGATTAGTTTCCTGAATGTGAAACTTTTAGAGTCAGTAGAGTTCCAAGCTTATAAAGGCCCCATGCTCAGTGTAATACTCTGTTTCATGCTCTTGAAATTCTTAATAATTTTGCAAATAAGGGCCCTGGACTTTCATTTTGCATGGGATCTTCCAATTTATGTAGCCAGTCCTGATTTATTTTCACAAATAGTCCATGAATTGCAAATTGAACCTGAATTTTAAAATTATTTTCAGATTGAAAAAGATAAAAAACTTGATATTTTATTATATTAAGAATGTAGATAAGGGGAGGGGCACATCTGGGTGGCTCAGTCGGTTAAGCTTCCGACTCTTGATTTCAGCTCCCGTCATGATCTCAGGGTCCTGGGATTGAGCCCCGTGTCCAGCTCCATGCTCAGGGGGGAGTCCGCTTGAGAATTCTCTCTCTCGCTCTCTCTCTGCCCCTCCTCCTGCTCATTCTCTCTCACTCCCAAACAAATAAATCTTTAAAAAGAAAAGAGTATCGATAAGGCAGAACTCTTATACACTTTTAGTTCAGCCAATTGCAAACACTCTAGAACCATATGCCAAAACTTAGTGATCCAGCCATTTTTCCTCCAGAAATAGATCTACAGAAACTAACTGAACCAATACGTAAAAATAAGGATATTCATTACAGTACTGTTTATAATAGCAATCTAAATGCCCATAAAATCATTGATTATAAATTGAAAGATATTTTATATAGCTGCACATTATACTTTAACTTGAAATGTTATACAAATTGTATAATCACATAAACACATCCATATGATATATAAAGATATACAGTGATATGGAAAGATATCCATGATCTACTGCCAAGTGAAGAGCAGGCTATGTAACCAGGAGAGTGAAATGCTATAGGTACCTATAGAAAACTTTTTGTGTATATGTATAAAAAATTTTGAAAAGAAAAACAAAACAGAGATATTTTTGTCTGGATTACATAAAATTTTCATTTTCATTTTGTGGTTACAGTTTTTGGTAGTCTTCTTTTAAACAATGACCTTTTATTCCTATTAAAATACAGAAATACAGGTCTTCCTCCACTTAAGATGGGGTTGCATCCCAATAAACACATCCTAAGATGAAAGTATCATGAATTGAAAATGCATAATATACCTAACCCACCAAACATCATAGCTTAGTCTAGCCTAATTTAACTGTTCTCAGAACACTTACATTAGTTTATAGTTGGGTAAAATTATCAAACATATCAAACACTTTTATAAAGTGTTGAATATCTCATGTAACTTATTGCATACTGTACTGAAAGGGAGAAACAGTATGGTTGTATGGGTACAAAATGGTTGTAAATGTATTGGCTCTTTACCCTCATGATCATGTGGCTGACTGGGTTCTGTGGTTGTTGCTACTGCCCAGCATCATGAGAGAGTCCTATGACGCTAGCGTGGAAAAATATCAAAATTCAAAATTCGAAATATAGTTTCTACTGAATGCATGTCATTTTGGCACCATCATAAATTTGAAAAATTGTAGGTCGAAGCATTGTAAGTTGGAGGCCGTCTGTATGTAGTTGCAAAAATAATTTTAATTTGGCATCAAATAGGGCAAATGACATAAAAAGTTCTGAAAGAAAAGAATCAACAATATTTAAAAGTTATGGTAAATTGTTTCGAACATGCAGATTATACAACTAAAAACTGGAAGGTGGAACCACAAGTGTACTGATTTTTCATCTTAAAAGGAAGCAAATAAATATATACTGCTTCAGTTCTGACAAAGATAATTAAAGAAGTATAGGTTTAATTTTGTTTTTGCAAAGCATGATTGTAGTAGAATTTATAAGGAGTTTTAGAAGCATGAAAAATTATAAACAGACAGTACAGGATTATGAGGTAGAACATAAGTCAGTATATCTTGAGTTGGAGTGAAGAATAGTACTTACTGTGAAAAATAATAATGGATTTGGATTCAAATTTAATTAAAAAGAGAGGAAACCATACCACACTTAATGAACCAAAGAAAATTTCAGTCTTTCATCTAAAAAAGAAAGCACACAGAGTGTAGCTGAATCCAGATGATGTATTACATCCATTGAGTTAATTCTCCCTGTTGATTAAAATAAATACATAATCTCCAATAAATTGCTTCCTGATATTCCTTTAAGTTGTTTTACTTGAAAGAGACTTCAAATGGAGAAAAATAGCAGACATCTGAAATAAACTCAGGACCACCTGCAGTTTGACTCTTAGAAGTCTGATGAGTGGAGATATTTTAGTCAAGTGTCTGATGTAAAACATCACATTTCTATCATCAGTTTTGATTGGAAAGGGGATTCTTGGAAGTAATCCAGCACAGTGTGGTAGTCAAACTGAAAGGTAACATAATGTTAATTTTATCTGTATATCTGAGCTGTTATTAAAACTTAATTTTGAAGAACTTAATGGATGTTTACTTTTCTTGCCAAATTCACTTAAAGTTTATTAAGTCATTTCTCTTTTCACTTTTTGAAAAATATTGAAACCTATGCTATCAAAGTGGTAGGATAAGAAAAATTACATAAAAATAAAAATCAAATCCATATTGTCTATATTCATTATATTGATAGCTGGATAAAATGAAAAAATTGAAGAGCTTAAGCCTTTTTAAACAGTAACTAAAAATGCTTATGTTATGAGTTGTCAAAAGTAATACTAAATTAATGAATGCCAATGTAGAGAAAACACTGTTCTTTTTAAATAAGTCTGACCCTATACAAAGGCAAATGCTTTAGTGACAAAATCTGGCCACTTATATAACAGAATGTTTGTGTCCCCTTCAGAAAATAGGTGACCAAATGAAAAACAATGAAATAGTAGCTGTTTTTTTTTCAACCTATTTTCTGTAGACCATCAGCATAAGGAATATCTGCTATGATTTTTTTAAAGATTTTATTTATTTACTTGACAGAGAGAGACACAGTGATAGAGGGAACACAAGCAGGGGGAGTGGGAGAGGGAGAAGCAGGCTTCCCGTGTAGCAGGGAGCCCGATGCGGGGCTCGATCCCAGGACCCTGGGATCATGACCTGGGCCAAAGGCAGACACTTAACCAACTGAGCCACCCAGGCGCCCCTGCTATGATTTTTTAAGAATTCAGGTATTTAGCCCTGGTTTAGAATGACCAAATCCGAATTTCTGAGGAAAAACTCAGGAATATGCATTTTATTTATTTTTTATTTATTTATTTTATTATTATGTTATGTTAATTACCATACATTACGTCATTAGTTTTTGATGTAGTGTTCCATGATTCATTGTTTGTGTTTAACACCCAGTGCTCCATGCAGAACGTACCCTCTTTAATACCCATCACCAGGCTCACCCATCCCCCCAACGCCCTCCCCTCTAGAACCCTCAGTTTGTTTCTCAGAGTCCATCGTCTCTCATGGTTCATCTCCCCCTCTGATTTCCCCCCTTCATTCTTCCCCTCCTGCTATCTTCTTTTTTTTTTTTTTTAACATATAATGTATTATTTGTTTCAGAGGTACAGGTCTGCCAAAACCTTACTAATGACTTCAAGAAGTCTTCTACATTAATTTCTCTTAAGTCCCTGCTTACAGGGCGAGAGGCAAGAATCTGGAAAGGAAAAGCATGGGGACTACACAAGGGCCACTAGTTGGTTCTCTGAGAGCAGCTGACTTCGCTAAGCAAAACTCTATAGGTTCTTCGGAGTCTGCATTAGGAAGACAGATGTCAGGACAGTTAGGTGCAGAGAACAGAGTGACCATGGCGGGTGCAGGAGCCTGCTGTATCAGCAGTTTTGTAGATAAAACTTAGGAATGAAAGTTAAGAAATGTGTACTTATCTTCCGACCTGCTCTATGAATTTTGGGAAAAAAACATATTTTTACATCTCTTTGGCCATCAGGCATAAAAAAATAAAAATAATGTATGACCCCTTCCAGCCCCAGATAAATATTTATGTGAACAATTAAATGTTTCAAAGAGCTTTGGCCTGTCCATAGAACTGCTGTTCTCTTAACCAGGCTCACTACTTGTCACTAAATCATTTTCTTTTCCTCTCACTGAACTATATCCCACCCCCTTTCATTGCCTCTTTTTTCTGTATATGAAGAAAATATTTATAGACTTCCTTGTAGACTAACATTTTAATACAATACCTAGCATTGTCACCAGGCATATAATTTATTAATAAGGAATATTTAGTATTGTTGGTAAATTGCTAATATTTAATTTATGTTTCATGTTAACCCTTTTTTTTTGTTTTGTTTTAATTCACTGATCAAGTATGTTTGAGACTCTACTTGCAGAAGTCACTGCTAGGCCCTATTCAGGACGTGATGTACCCAATAGACACCATTATGAAGTTTGCAGGATAACAGAGGAAACAAATATCAGACAAGTATTCAAACAAATTCATTTTTAGAAAGATGGAAATGCAACCGACAAATGTATAGGGTACTACCAGAGAATATAATACAGTAATTAACACAGTAACTTAAGTAATTAATGCAGGAATCTAATAGGGAGGTCAGTAAGGGCCTCTTGGAGGGTATCCTATTTGAGGAGGTGCTCGGGCCTGAAAGATAAATTCGCTAGCATTTGTCTACAAGACTGAGGGTGAAAGGGTTCCAGACAGCAAAGAGGATAAATAGTATCTTCAAAATCCAGAAAGCAGTCTAGTGTGGCTGGAGCCACATAATGACAGAGAGGGAGAGTAGCTGGAAAAGAAGCTGAAGGTGGAAGCATGATTCAAAGCAAAATCTTAAAAGCTTGTGCTAAAGCATTTGTCAACCCCTGAAAGGTTTGGAGCTGGGGAGTGACTGGATCCTCTTGGCTGCCTCCATGGAGAAGAGATGTAAACATTAAACATAAGGAGAACATTAGAGGCTAGTTTTTTCTGGGTAAAAGATGACAGTGACTTGTTTAAAGTCATCTAGTGAAGTGGGTGAGAATTGGTGAGCTTTAAAATGTATCTCACATGTGCTACCACCTAAATTAGTGCTAGGTTAGCTGTGGGGTTGGCTGGAATGAGAGGAAAGAAAATGCCAAGCTAACTCAAAGATAAGATCTTGCTTATCTGACATTTTCTCATTTTCGAGTTTGGTATGGTCTAGGAAGTAAGGCTTGGATAATCCTGGAGAAACGCTGACCTAGAGCTAGGTCTCACCATAATGGTGAAATAGGACTTGCTGCCAGGAGTTAGGAAAAATGCATTTCAGGAAGTAGAGTACAATGTTGAAAAGCTAATTTAGCTCTGCGGTATCAGATGGAGCCTAGTGAGGGGAACAGGTTTGGAAATTCCAGCGGGGAAGCAGAGGCAGCAAGGCAGCAGCCAGGACCCAGTCCTCAGACTGGGCAGCAGGTTTTGAACTTCAGGGCAAAATTACAATCCCTCACTTTGTTCCAGGAGTAAGTAAACCCAGAGGAGCTAAAGTACTGGGTAGGTAACCAAGAGAGGGATTTGAACTCACAGAGGAAAAGGCAGAGCTCAGTCTTCAGGACTCATATGTAAGAATGAAACCAAGGCAAAATTTTCAAAACTATAGCAAGACCAGGGGTTCAGGTGACAATGCTTAGTGTCAGAAGGTTGGGCTAGGTAGGAGTCATCAGGCCAGGTTTGTCCTAGAATTCACTGTGCTGTGGATGAGGCTTAGGAAAGTCCAGCTGTGGAACAGAGGCTGGTAGGTACCTCCAGGTAAAAAATGCTTTGTGTTTTAAATCACTGGATGATATGGTGCAATGTGCATTATGGAATAAATGTCACTACAGAAACCTAAAATGTGCTAAGGATGTGTGCTGCACATTTAAAGTGAGGAGTACAAGCATCAGAATCACCTTAGTGGGTGCCTGGGTGGCTCAGTTGGTTAAGCGACTGCCTTTGGCTCAGGTCATGATCCTGTAGTCCCGGGATTGAGTCCCACATCGGGCTCCCTGCTCAGCAGGGAGTCTGCTTCTCCCTCTGACCCTCTTTCCTCTGGTGCTCTCTATCTCTCATTCTCTCTCTCTCAAATAAATACAATCTTTAAAAAAAAAAAAATCACCCTAGTTAGCAGTGCCTGATGAAGTCTTTCCTAGCTTCCAACTATAATATCTATAAAAAATATTAAAACACAAACATTCATAACTCCCCAAATCAATACAACCAATATTATATACACAAATTACAAGTTTCTTTGAACTGAATGAGAAACTATAATTAACGGGTGATGCTGACACATACTTTGACTTTTTGAGGGATATACTCCTCAGAGAAACAGAACCAGTACCTTAGAGAGAAGTACATGGGTACGATATAGCTGATATAGATACAGACACAGATTTATTGTGAGGAACTGGCTCATGTAGTGATGGAGGCTGAGAATTCTCACAATCTGCCGTCTGCAGGGTGGGGACCCAGAAAAGTTGGTGGTATAATTCAGTCTAAGTCTGACAGCCTGAGAGCCAGGGGAACTGATGATGTTAAATCCCAGTCCAGGAGTAGAAGAAGATGAGATGAACTGTCCCAGCTCCAGCTCAAAATCCATCTGAGGGAGGTTATAATAGAGTCAGATGGCTCATGAATTCACCCACAATGTTTATGAAAAAATATCATGTTTGGATACGTTCTTCCTTACCAGAAAAAGCAGATATAAAAGATATGTAGGTATTTTGGGGCGCCTGGGTGGCTCAGATGGTTAAGCGTCTGCCTTCGGCTCGGGTCATGATCCCAGGGTCCTGGGATCGAGCCCCGCATCGGGCTCCCTGCTCGGCGGGGAGCCTGCTTCTCCCTCTGCTTCTCTCTCTCTCTCTGTCTCTCATGAATAAATAAATAAAATCTTTAAAAAAAAAAAAAAGATATGTAGGTATTTTAGCAACTCGACATAAAAGAAGTATAATTGTATTTAAACTGCAAGGACATATATTTGGAAAATGTTCAGTATCAGAAGTATAAAGCACTTTTTCTTAATGCATCTGCTTTGTGTCCTTAATACAATTTAAGAAAGCATGGACTCTGATTTAAAAGATACAAATATGAAGTAAAAATATAATAGATTGACAAGAAAGAACATTAATTGAGAGGAAGGTAGAAATTAAAAACAAAAAATTCAGTAACACAGATTCTCCATGAATAAAAATAGTAAAATAATGCATAAAGGGGTGCCTTCATAAAGGGTGGCTCAGTCAGTTAACTGTCTGCTTTCAGCTCAGGTCTTGATCCCAGTGTCCTGGGATCTAGCCCCACCCATGAGCAGGGAGCCTGCTTCTCCCTCTCCCTCTGCCCCTCCCCCAGCACGCACACACACTCTCTCACTCTCTCTTTCCCAAATTAATAAATAAAATCTTTAAAAAACATGCATAAATCCAGCTAAGCAATGAGTTCAAGTAAAAGACTCAAGAATACATGGTATTAGGCATTATGAACAGTGATACACAATATGTTGAATTAAATGTTATAGATATGTTATGAGAAAAAATACAAAAGTAATTCTTGAAATTTTATATACAAAATGTAAAAATAACAGTAATAATCTGGGCCTCAAATTCCAGATTATAACAATCCCATATTATCCAACAGAGAAGTGAAGGAGGGATGAAGAAAGAAAAATAAAACAATGCTAGTATCCGGAACTACATCGGGTAGTATCAAAACACTACTTTATTTGTTAAATTGATTATTATAATTCATTTTTAACAAGTATGTATCTGTTAAATTGAAAAAAGATATATGTTTTACAAAGCACTGGCAAAAATTATAGTAAAATCATAGTCCATTAAGAATTAGACAAGAAAGATAAAGACGTATTAAAAAAGGTCAGAATTGAAAGGGCAAATAAACAAGCTTTTCAGGGGCATAACAGGCTTAAAAGAGTCAAACTCTTCTACTAAAGACAAAGTCCAATCATGTTATTCCCAAGAGACATAGCTACAGGGAATATGACATAGAAAAGTGAAAGAAAAAAGAACTGCCAGAGATGTATTGGGTAAAGCAAACAAAAGAAAGAGTATAATATTAAAATCAGTTATATTGGATTTTGAGGCAAATAAGTCATCATACAATCGAAAAAAATGACTATCATTTTATCCTAAAAATTATAGATTTTAGATCTATAATTATAGAAGATATTCAAAGCACATACCTTTGTATGACAAAATATTTAAAGTAAAAACTACCATATGAAATTTTACAAGAAAAACTTGGAAAAGAAGAAAAAAGTAGCTTTGAAGACACATCTCTCAAGTTTTGAAGAACCATGTAGAAAAAAGTAAAATTATAAAAGCTATGTAATACTTTAATTTATAATTTATTTAAAAGAGAGTCCAAATATGCTTCAAATATGCAGTGCATACACTTTCTTCTAAAAGCCAATGGATCATTTACAAAAACTGAACATCTAACAGGCCACAAAGAAAAGTATTTTAAATAAATTACAGAAAAGCTGAAATTATGCATGTCATGATATTAGATCAGAACATAATAATAGCCATTAATAACAAAAGCTGAAAATTAATTATTTGGAAATAAACAATGCATGGCTCATTAACATGGATCAAGGGAGATGGATTACTGATTGTTTACAAAGCAACACAAATGAGAATACTCTAATAAATATTTGACAGAAGCTTTATGTCCACAAACTCTTTGGCTTAAAATCAGAAGATGGGATGAATTAGCAACTAGGTAGACAGTGATTAACACTAGGGAAATTCACCTATGATGTTTATGGTCAACTACCATATGTGAATATTCTTTTATCATGAAAAATAAACAGTTTTTAAAAATGATTTTATTCATTTATTTGAGAGAGAGTGAGCACACACAAGTGGGAGGGGAGTGGCAGAGGGAGAGGGAGAAGCAGACTACCCACTGAGCAGGGAGCCCGATGTTGCGTTTGATCTCAGAACCCTGCGGTTCGATCCCAAGACCCTGGGATCATAACCTGAGCTGAAGGCAGAGGCTTAACTGGCTGAGCCACTCAGGCGCCCCGAAAATAAGCAGATTTTTAAAAAGGAAAAATATGCATGGGTGTAGTTAAAAATGTAGCAACCAGCCTGCAGCCAAAACAGTTATTTTTAAATTTTAAAAATTAACGTAGCCAAATTATTTTTAAAGGCTTTCAATACCAAACAAACAAACAAAAAACAAAAAACAAGAAAAGAAATAAGAAATAAAACTGAACATCAAGAAAATCAATCATTCAAATCATCTGCTTGTTTTAAAAGGTAGGTTTGATTATTCCGTACTGTGAGCCCAACAGAAAAAGAAATGAATGCCGTGGAAAAGAGAGTTTGTTACTCACAGTTCCCAGGAGGGGGGCATGCCGTGCCATACTGGGTCACACAGGGAAGCACCAGGGTTGGTCAGAAAACAAAGGTTACAAATGAAAAACATGGGTAAGAAGAGCCTTTCGTGTGATTTCCGTGGGAAGGAACAGACATGGCAGGGTAAGCAGGTTTAGGATTGATTGTCTGAATACTTTCAGTAGGCTCTGAGGTGCAGGGGCTGTGCCAAACTGTCTGGTACCTAACTCTGGGGTGGTTAGAGCAGGGAGATAGTGGCCCTGAGAATGAGAGAAGGTGGTAGGGTGGGAGGACTCGGGATTGGTTGGTTTGCATATGAAAGGCATTCTCCCGGCCAAATCATTTACTACCTCTAGGAACTGGCGAGCGCCTGCAAGGCACAATCTCTCCAGGGTCAGTAGGGCTTCAAGATGTCAAAGCATTGGAATTACAGAAAATAAAAAGGTGTGATTGATACACTGTTGATCCCAGCAGGTGGTCAAAAGCAGGCTTCCTTATGTCCCTTACCAGCCATGACAGATGCTGTGATGCACTGCTGCATTCATAGTTAGAGAGATGGATGACTTATCCCAGCTGCTGGACGTGCTGTCAGCAAACACCTCGCAGCTGCATAACTCTCGCTTCCTAGGTGGGCCCACACCCAGTGACTGATCTGTGCGGAACAGGGTTTCTTAACTTTGGTATTATTGATATTTTAGACAGAATAATTCTTTGTTGTGGGGGTCTGTTCTGTGCACTGTAGGATGTTTAACAGCATCTCTAGCCCCTACCCACTTAGATGCCAGTAGTACACACCCTCAGAATGTCCCCAGACATGGCCAAACATCCCTGAGGGAGCAAAATCACCTCCAACTGAGAACCACTGACATAAGAGTATAAAAGTCCACCCACTTCTAATTCTGGACAGCTGTAATGTGTCATTCTTTCTTCCTCACATCCCACGGAGTTCCATATGAAGCCCACGACTCTGGTCACACTACTCACTCCTTCAGGGCTAATTCATCCATTTCCACGCATCCATTGTCATGTATATTACTGATAGCTTCTAGATCCATATTTCCAGCCCAGATCTCTTGCCTAACCATCAAATCTGTATAATTAACTGTCTATTGGCTGGGTCTTTTTATCAAAAGACATTATATTTTTGTGCTTAAGAACATGAGCTCTAAAAAAATAAGAAAGGAGAAAGAAAAAACAAAAGAAGAACACAAGCTCTAGAAGCAGTTGCTCATGTAACTACCTTGACTCACCTACTAGTTTTATAACTTTGGTATACCACCGAGCTCCTCTTTGCTTCTTCTTCATCTATAAAATGGACACATGAATATGATCTACTTTATAGGTTTGTGTGGGAATCATGAGTTAATGTAGATAGAGAATTTAAAACAGTTCCTGGCAAATTATAAGTTCTCAGTAAATGTTAGCTATTTACTATTAATCACTAGAGTGTCTTGCCAGTACCAAAGGGAGTATGTACAAGTCCAAACTAAATTCTCTGTTTCCCAACTCGGGTCTTCTGCATTTATTTCCATAAATGACATCACCAACTACCCATTCAAGCCAGATGCTTATTCAATGATGTTATTGATTGTTCCATCTCCTACAGCAACTACTTCAAGTTCATCACCAAATCATAGTGAACCTACATTCTTAGAATTGGTTGAATCTGAGCATTTTCTTCATTTCAATTGCCACTATCTTAGTGTCATCCTATATCTCTTGTTGCAAGAGCCTAGTGAAGAAATGAAGAACATGGACTCTGGAGTCATCATAGCTGGGTTAAAGCCCAGTTCTACCATCTGAACCATATTGAGTAAATTTTATCTCCTCTCTCTATCCATCTTTTTCTTTGTCCGAAAAACAAAGACAATCCTGCTTACCTTAGAGGATTGCAAAGAATAATATAAGAAATATTGTTTGTTATTAAAATAACACAAATGACCATTAATAAAAGACTGGATTAAATAAATCATAACACTTTCATAAAATAGAATACTACATAGCAACAAAAATAAGGAAAGTACCATTGTACAGTACAACATTATTGAATCTTGGAAAGATAATATTGAGCTCACCTACAAAAAAAGAAAAAAAAAGGCAAGACACAAAAGCATACAGAATTTATATAAAATTTAAAACAGGAAAGTCTTAATTATATTGTTTAGTGATATATACCTAGTGGTAAAACTGTAGAGGAACACATGGTTGTAATTACCATAAAATCAAACACATGAATGGGGCAGGGAAATACTGAGGAGGGCTGATTTGGGAAGTGACGGTCTGGTGGCTTTTGAGGTGCTGACAATGTTCATTTTCTCAATCTAGGAGGTGGTTGCATGGGTATTTATATATAAATATTATTTATTATATTGTGGATTAAGATTTTATGTTCTTTTTTGTATGATAGTTATATTTAACAAATTAGAAAAGGTTAAATAAAAGGAATATAATAAATGAAAACTAAATATAAGCACAGAAATAGAAAAATGTAACATAATGACACACAAACACATACATATATATTTATGTATAAATATATATATAACTTTTGTAAATAAAGCGTTACTATCAGCCTGAATTTCAGGCCTGTTTCAGGAAGATCTCCAACTCTCATAGCACTGTTTCCTAGGAAACAGTAAAGATAAATGAAGAATATTTTGTTTGCCTCATTGGTGTGTGGAACACACACCTGCCTCGGATTAGGGAGCTTGGCATTGGGCCCATGTGGTAAGTATGGTATAAAAAGCTTGGTGGGAAATAGAGGTTGAGGTTTCCATGTATCAACATGACCCACATGTACCCTGGCTCTTATCTGTGGCAGTCATAGGTGTCTATGTGGGTGAGCCTGCAAATGAAGCCTCCTCTTTGTGTACTTAAGTAGCTGTGGAGATGAGATGAGGAGATGAAGATCCCTAACCGACGGCATGAATGGCTTTCTTTTTCTTCTATAATGCCAGTAAACAGAGCTTTATGTTAAATCCTGCCTATGTCTCTGGGCTGCCTGGGTGGCTCAGTTGTTAAGCGTCTGCCGCAGGTCATGATCCCAGGGTCCTGGGATCAAGCCGGGCATCGGGCTCTCTGCTCCACGGCAAGCCTCCTTCTCCCTCTCCCACCTCCCTCTGCTTGTGTTCCCTCTCTGGCTGTGTCTCTCTCTGTCAAATAAATAAATAAAATCTTCAAGAAAAAAAAAATCCTGCCTGTCTCTTAGTGTGATTGCCAATTCACCCATAACCACAGCTGTGGTGCTAGACATTGGTCTCAGAAATAGGCTTGGCTTTCAGACCCTTGAGTCAAAACGCTGTGATGCCGGAAGCAGAACTGGGCAGGGGTAGGAAGGAGACTCCAGTGAGAATCTGATCCCTGGGTGGCTACATTCTATAGATTCATCTCCTGGGTTACTGATAAAACAGATAGTCAAGGAAAGGCAAAGTGAGGTGGGGGGCAGCTGAAGAAATAAGGAAATGGTGAATCAGATAGACCCATTATCAGGTGGCAGTTAAGACAAGGGAAGAAAAGAGAAGAAATGTAATGGATTCTTTCAAAAGATTTACTAGCTTATTATCAGTAGTTGGAAAATCTGTTCCATATCGGGCAGAGTCCTCCCTTAATAAATCCCATGAGACATGTTCCCTTTAACCCAGCCTGGATGAATTTAAACCCAAAGATGCTGTTAGAGAACAATAATAACAAGTGCTAACTGAGGCTGCTAAATGTACTCTGTAGGTTGAGGTAGCAGATACCAAAGAGGATTAACCTAAAGGGTGGGATAGTTTGTCCTGCCCCTGGTGGAAGCTCTAAGGCCATGTGCTTTGGTTAAAGTAGAATATCTATATGGTGACTAATATAATATATATAAAAAAAAAAAAAAAGGAAAAAAAAGTAGAATATCCTGGGGTTGGTAAAACTTTTGGGTTAAGTGGATACTGGTACATAATGCACTACATACATTTCCAGGGAGCAACATAATATTACGAAGCCAAAAATAAAGCTAAAGGGGATGGAGCTATCATGATTGATGTATCACGAGTTCCAATAAAACTCCAGCTAGAAACATGGTAAAGGAGAAGATATCCAGTAGTGGTAGCCCCTTTGCTTGAATGTATAACTGGAAAGGATGTGATGCCTGAACAGAAGGTCTTGCCCTTACTGGTCTGCAGCTGAATGTTAGGGATATCTGCCTTTTGCCAAGTCTTAACTGGATCAGCTAAATGGGAACCCTAACAATTGCCCTAACTTTCTTCTGTGGTAAAGACTAAACTATACTACCTTCCAGGAGGGTAATCTTAGTCCTGTTTAAAGAAGTTATGGAACCAGTTGTCCTTCTCCAATACCGATTCTTTCCACCTTTACCCTGTCTGGTCTGGAAAAAAGTCCAAAGCTTCTATTGTTCCAGACGTCGTAAAAACTAACAGGAAGTTCAGAGGACAATGGTGATGGTATGCTGTCATAGACTCAGAATCTTGAACATGTCAAACACAGGAGAAACTCCATTAAAAATACTTTTACTGTCTTCCTTTAAGTTTACTTATGTTCTCCAGGATTCAGTTACTGCCCTTCTGTTGATTCATGAAGTTGATAATATAATGATACTTCCCCTCTCAGAAAGGAAGCTGGGACTTGAGGGAGGGGAAATTTAAAAAGCTGTTATTTGCAATAGGACTAGCCAAGGATGCCTGAATCATCTGGCTAAGGAGTCAGGGCCCAGCTCAGTCAGACCTTTTTCCAGGAATAATCTGGGCTAGGGCCACTAGAGGATTTCACAAACAATAAAGAGAAAACTCTCTCCCTTCAGGTCTTAAATAATAGAGAGGAACAAAGCCTCAAAGGGCTGTTTGGATTCTAGAGGACACCATATTTGGGAATCCTGTTGGCCCCAATATACAAAGAGACTAGAAAAAGAAATGGGTTTGAATGCAGTCCAGAGCAGAGGGTAGCCCAAGCTGTCCCTCTGGGATTTTATACTCCTGACATAACCAATGTATTTAGAGAAGTCTACTGCTAAAATACAGACTCAAGTCCCTAGCAAAAGCTTTCCAATGCTACTTATAGGCAACTGTTAGACTTCTGGACTAAAATCTCCCTGATACTTTTTCTAAGAACAGCCCACATGAAAAACAAGTACTGGCACACTATTTGGCTCTAGTAAAAATAACACTCCTACCTAAGAGCATCAGATTATATTGAGGCTTAAGTTACCTATGACATCATAGGTGATATATCAGAAAGAGACTCCAGTAAAGAAGAAGCTATACAAGTTCCCTGATAAAACATAAATGGTATATTTGGGAACATGCTAGAGAGATCCGCTCTGAGGGAAAGCACTGTGTCCATGAGTAGATAGCATCACTGCCTCTATAGTGGAACTCCTGAGCTACCCACTCTTATTGTCCAAAGATCTAAAAACTGTTGAAGCAAAACATCTACCTGGGAGTTCTCAAAGTGAATAGTGGGACTCTATGGAAAGGCTATTGATATCTGACAGTGGTCTGTAAAAATCTTAGCTGCAGAAGGCAATAGGTATACCCAGTGGGCTAAATTGAGAGCAGTATATCTGACAGCACATGAACTTGGTTCTTAGCATCAGGGAAATATCTGAATATATAGAGAGTCCTTGGCTATGTTGCATGGACAGGCAGACAAATGGTTCCTTAATGAATAGATACATAAGAAAAGCCTGGTGTGAAAGGGTAAAATTGTGGATGTTCCTACAGAAACTTCTAGGGAGAATTCCATTCATAGATATTCATCAAGAGAACCTATTTATGGCTCAGAGAGACATGGGATAGTCAAAGCCTTTGCCCTGGTCTGCCCCTGGGGAAAAACAGTTGGGTATATGAGATGAGCTGGCAAAGTGGTGCTCAAACAATGCCATAGTGGCTGAAAGAGTGGCATATACTAGTATCACTAAGAACAGCCAATACTATGGTGAGAGACTATCCTGAATGCTATCAAGAGAAAAAAAATGTCCAAAAATGGCATTAAGGGCATTACACGAGGTCAAGGATTGGCATACCATAGATAAGAGGATTACATAGAACACTGCTCATGGCTCCTGGAGTATTCCAATGGGTCTTTTCAGGAATAGACAAGTGTTTGGGGTCTCCTTTATATGCCTTGTAGGAAATACATTTCACCATAGCCAGTTCACCAAAATGGGACAAAAAGCACAACACAGAATGGACATATATTCCTACCAGTGACGTGGCACTGACTTCATTGAAAATTGGAGTGGGCAATTAAAACATTCATTTTTGAGTGACAGGATGCTAAGGATGATAAGAATGAGAAAGCCTGGATAGTAAGCTCAATGAGTGTGTGCTTCATTTGAATATAAGAGGTATTGAGAGAAGAACAGCCTTAGGGAAGTTTCTGTGTACTGGGAATAAGGGGGTCAGAAAGGATGCTGTGGCACTAATCTTTGTCTTCTGCACATCACAAGCTTTTCTTTGGGGTTTTCTGATCTCATGGTTTGGATTAAGATTGAATTTGCCCTCCTTCCAGCTGAAGGGAGAATTACTGCTTAAGATACTGTATTCCTTTGAAGCTGATTATATTTATTCCTAAGGAAATCCTAGAGCAGATGGTCACTTTGCTTAATCTGGCCAGGCTAGGACTAACTCTAAATGTTGCCTTAGTGGGAGAGAATGACCTCCTACCTTTTATTTTTGCAAACCTACCATCTATTCTTAGGAATGGCGAAAGAAGGACTTGGTGATGCTCTATTGTTACCTGAAGGGAAAGGAAAAAAAAAAAAAGTCATTTGAGACACTATGCCCTGCAACACCTCTGGGAACAATCTGTATCTTCGTCCAAGAAGGGCTCTCTATTGCGGATGATTGCTATTGTGTTTAAGAAACACAACAAATCTGGGTGTTTTAGAAACCCAAGCCAGGGAGACGCACCTATTGAAATGCTAAGAACCATCTGAATTATAGCAGGATGTCACTAGAACATGTGGCCCTTATCATCATTCCCCTTATTGCATATGTGCCAGGAATTTAAAAGGAAGTGTTATTTCTTGCTAGATAGTTAGTGGGTACTGAGCAGACCAACAATATATCCTCTTCATAGGGTAAATGGGTTGTAATCTACATAGTGGGAATCAGTGTCAATAAAAAGCTATTCTTTTATAGCTGGGTATAATAAGCCCCCCAGGCCAGAAGGAATCCTGAATTTACCAAACACTCCAGCGACCATCCCTCTCTGCTGAAAATATATGTTATAGAGGTAAGAGATGATTCTGTTGGGAAGGATGGAGAAATTACACTGTAATAAAAACAAGTATTTGGTGTGCTAAGTATTACTGTAATAGTTACTGCTATATGGTGTAATATTAGCAAGTAGTTTGTATGCTAAGCATTATTTTAATGTCTCCTTTACTGTACTTTATGGGCTTTTATATAAAAATTAAATAAAAATAAATGTATACTGATGATGACCCCCGCAGGATGAAAAGATATTTTGGAAAACTGGTTTAAAACCTCCAATTGATATTAACCCCATGGAAACTGATTGTCCAGACAAAATGGTAAATTTGGCCTTAGAGAAACTAAACACAAATATAAATGTCTCTAATAACTTTTAAAAGATATGTGATAGTGCGTGAGAGGGAGACCTGTGCAATTGATAAAGTAAGAAAAGACTTACGAAGCATGTTGGGCAAGAGGAACATGGTTTAGGAAGAGGACACCGATACTTTATTAGATAGTGCAAACCTTGGTGGTTGCAGGCACATTAACTTGCTTTTCCCTCTGTATAAAATTTTAGAGATGTGCCTGTCAGAAAAAATATCACAGAACACTTAAGGAATTTGTTTTGTGAAAATATTGACTCAAGGTCATGGGGGTGAAACTGTGAGAAAGAATTTGACATCAGGCTGGTCTGATTCAGCCTCTCAGAGGATGATCTTAGTTTCCCTCAGCACTTTTTCCTTGGAAGGAGTGGAGCTAAGAAAAATGAGAAATAGTGTTTCTATTTGTTGAGTGAAATTAGAACTAGGTTGGGAGAGCTACAAGCTGGCAAGCTGGTTTGGGGCCTATGGACTTGAACAGTATAAAAGATTGGTAGAAAATACAGCTCAAAGCTTTTATGTGTCAAGGTGGCCCCACTCACACCTTGTTTCTTACTCATGGAATCCTAATAAATACCCATGTGGTGGGAAAGACAAAAGAACCTGTGTACTTGGGAGTTGGGAGAGGGGAAGATGCTGTAGCTGCTGTGTTTCCTGACTTGTATCCTGTCATAAAACTAAATGAACGTAAAACCTATTGATACCTTCAGGAAAACATCCAGACTCTTTAGTAGTTTCCATTCACTAGCTTCAGCCTCTCTTATTTTCATTCATAATGTCTGTATACCTGTCTATTAATCTACACATAGATATTTTAAAATATTTGTATTTCCAAGAAATAATTTTCTCTTATCTCTGATTATTTACAACTTTTTTCTCCTTTGTTTACAATCGCCAGTGTACACTGTAAACCTTATCCCATTCCTACTCACCTCAGTCTTAAAGATATAAGACAACAGTAATTATTCAGGCTTTATCATGGCATAAATGAATTACATCTCACGACCCACTACTTCTCTTAGATCTTATATCATGGTCATCGTGAAAACTTCTGATTATCTTTGATTTATTTTTCAAATCTTTTTTCTAAGCACCTTGATGTAATACAGAAGAACCCAGAAGGTGGGCACTATAATTTTGGTGACTAGGCTGGTATATCAGTGTCCATGTATTAACATTCCAAATTAACCACCAGTGTTTCAGGACTTTATTAATGTCAATCAGTGCCTGAGGAATTTATAAATATAAAAGCACTCGGAAATTTAAGTTTCTTTCATCCACACAACTAGGGACCATGCTACTGACACTGAAGCACTGCAGCTAGTGAGGCTACCTTTTTACTGCTATCTCTGTCTCACTGTAATAATCAAGCTTATGTTTTGATTAATGTATCTCTCCATAACCACAATATTTTTTCTAAAATAAAATTAATAATGTTTTTTATCCAGTTAACCTAGGTCAAAGAGAGCTTTGCAAATAGGTATACATAACTTGATGCTTAAAATAAATAATTACTCAAGAGAATGAGAAGATAAGTCACAGATGGGGAGAAAACACTTGCAAAAGACATATCTTATAAAGACTGTCATCCAAAATAATATGAAGAATTCTTAAAACTCAACAGTAAGAAAACAAAGAGCAGTATTAAAAAATGGTCTCAAAGTCCTTAACATACACCTCACCAAAGAAGATACACAGATGGCAAGTAAACATGAAAAGATACTCCACATCATATGTCATCAGGGAAATGCAAAGTTAAACAAAAATGAGATACCATGACACATCTATTAGAGTTGTCAAAATCCAGAATACTGACAACTCCAAATGTTGATGAGGATGTGAAGCAATAGAACCCTTATACATTGCTGGTGAAAATGAAAACTGTACAGTTTTGGAAGACAGTTTAACAGTTTTTTACAAAACTAAACATACTCTAACCATACAATCCAGCAATCATGCTCCTTGGTATTTACCAAAAAGGGTTGAAAATTTATGTCCACAAAAAAACGTTCACACAGGTATTTATGGCTGCTTTATTCATAATGGTCACAACTTGGAAGAAACCAGGATGTCCTTCAGTAGTGAATGGATAAATAAACTGTGGAATACCCAGACCATGGAATATTATTCAGCATTAAAAAGAAATGAAAAGACATGGAAGAACCCTAAATACATATTATTAGGTGAAAAAAGGCCAATTTGAAAAAGCTACATACTGTATACTGCATGATTCCAACTATATGACATTCTGGAAAAGGCAAAATTATGGAGACAGTAAGTCAGTGGTTTGTCAGGGCCTAGAGGTTGTCAGGGCCTACAGAAATTATGATAATTTCATAATTCCAAGAGTGTTGCCAAAGACTTCTAGCATTTCAAAGAAACAGTAAGGAACTTAAGAACCACTTGTCTAAGTTATAGCAGTACTCCTTCAGTTACAGAGTCCATCACTCACTAGACATTTCTTGTCTAATTAGGATATCTAAATCGTTTCTGTGCTTCCAAAATGGCAACTCTCTAACAAATGCTCCTCACTGCTGTCAGAATGAGCTTCCCCAAATACAAGTTTGCCCATTCTGTTCTCCTCCTTCAACTTCTGGTTTTCCCTGTTTTTTACACAATAAAGTTAAAAGTTGTTTTAGCTATCACTGAAATTTTCTTGGCTCTTAGAACCCTTCATATCTAAGTTATTTTCTTCAAAGCCCCCCTCAGGCAAAATAAATATCCAATAGTTTAATTTCTTAAATAGGTAGGTTCCAACACCTCAATAGTGGTAAACTGTGTGATATTCCACAGATGTTGCTGTACTTCCTCCTGAAATTTAAGGTGTCCCATGGCACTCCTGTGAATTTTCTGTGCACCATGGGGGGCACTGGTGTACAGTTTGGGGATGATGACATGATGATATATATTTTCCTTCATCCATTTACTTCTTTTTGCTTAACTTAAAAGCTGCCTCCCCTTCCTTTGAATCTCTAACCCACTCATAGACTCTATTCTTCCACATGCATTTCTCAGATATGCTGGATAATTTCATATATCTGAAGTTTTGTTCATTCTAATTCCTCTGCATGCACTGTATTTTCCTGTCTTTGTCTACCTGAAGAAAATCTACCTCATCATTAAAGTTCACCTCCAATATTGCCTCCTTTATTAATATTCATCATTCTCTTTTTCTGCCAGGGAGAGTTAACTTCTCACTCTTTGTGCTTTACAATACCTTGTATAGACTTCTACCATAGCAGTTATAGTATTTTATTTTAACTATTTCTTTATGGCTTTTACTCTCATCTAGACTGTCAGATCCTTGATCAAGAGGCAAAATCTCCTCAAACCTACCTTTGTATTTTATGGAGAACTTAATCATTTAACAAGTACCTGAAGAAAGAATGAAGGAATTTATGCCATTCAGTGCCAAATCATCATCTGTTAGCAGAATTTAGAGAAAGACAGCACATGGCTATAATTCCAATTTTAGGGTTTCCATTGACAAAGACTCTCTCCTTGACCAAACTTTAGCCAGGATCCTACAAGCTCTCTTCTCATCTAGGCCTCAACCTTGGCCCATAAAGACTTGAACAAACACCAACATAGTTTCTAAAAGCTCAACATTGTATCCCTAGGATGACCCTAGTCCCCCTTAAAGTGCCTACCTGAGAAATCTCAAGGCTACCAAAAGAATTTAACTATTTGTTCCAGCCAACATCTGAAGATAGGGCCCCTGTCTCCCAATTTCTGTGGAGAGTAGGAGCCTACCTTTGATAAATCTCAGTTTTGCAAATCCAGATACGTTTCACATGGGCCAACTCTCCTTCCCGTTTTTGGTGATTTTTCACTTACCTAACTCTACTCAGTTTCTGTTCTACCCTCTCCTTATTCCCTCATTCTCATGTTAGAACACCAAATTACTTCTATACAAATAGAAGTTGAGTTTGATTCATGTTGGACTCTTGCCTACTGAAATATATACTACTCATTAAAATCTGTCCTTACCACTTTTAACTAATACTCAAGTTTTCTAAAATTTTTGACATTATGATAAATTTTTAAAGGATCACTTATAATGTATTCAGTATTTTAACTGTGACCTAGTATAAAGACTATAAACTTTATTCTTTTACCAGTAGGTAAAACATTAATTTTCTTAATCAAAACTTGTTTCATCTTAGACAAAAAAATTCATCCCTTCTCAAGATAACAAAGGGAGTCTTGTAATGTTAGGAAGCTTTTATTCAATATTAGTTTGACCATTTGTATATTTATTTTTATTTTTTTATATTTTATTATGTTCAGTTATCCAACATACAGTACACCATAAGTTTTTGTTGTAGTGTTCAATGATTCATTAGTTGTGTATATTTTAAAACATTTTTCTAAAAGATTCATTTATTTATTTGAGAGAGAGAGCATGTGCATGTGCTCAAGCAGGGGGGATGGTTGAGGGACAGAGAGAATCCCAAGCCAGACTCCCAGCTGAGTGCAGAGCCCCAAAGCGGGGCTTGATCCCATGACCCATGAGATCATGACCAGAGCCAAAACCAAGAGTCAGACAGTTAACCAACTGAGCCACCCAGGCAACCCCTATATTTTAAAACATTTATTGATTGCCTAAGTTATCAATATATAAAATATGCATATGATGAATTAATTAATATGTGTTAATTCTTAGTGTGGGTAAAGCTCTTGACTTTCTAAACACTAAATTGTTTTTTAAAATATATATACATTGCTAATGTGTTGCTTTATAAAAGGAAATATCTTGGCCATGTCCCTGTGAAGCACTTGCTTTTTATAGATATGGCCAAGAAATGAGATCATATCTAACTTCCCTTCCAGTGTTATAGGTATTCCACTGAGGTGTAGTATAATAGCTTCTTCTTTCTCCATAGGGATACTGAGTTTTCTCAATGATTCTTTTCAATTTAGCAGGTAATTCAACTGCCATTACATAGTTTCTTCTGGCCAACACTCTCAAGAGAGTCTGCTTCCAAAAGCTACTGCCTCTTACAACATCACAGACTATGTATTATCAACAGTTCATCACATATTTAATAACAACAGTACTTTCATCTTGTGTCCTTTAAAATGATTCTTTTTTTTTTTTTTCAGTAATGCTAAAAGCACCCTTATGAGGGGGAGATGTTTTTCATTATTGTATCTATTTGACAAATGGCAAAGCTCTGGCCCAGAGGGTCAATTAAGGTTACAAAAGTCACTGGTGCACTAAGACATGGAATTCCCAAACAGATGACCTCAAGGTTCTTGCTCTAAACATTCAGTTGTAAAGGATATAATTATATGTGCTTGAGGGGAAAAAGAGACAAGGGAGAATACTGCTGTTTTCCCTTTATCAGAAAACTGTTACATTTTCTAATCTAATCTTTATTTACAACAGTTTTATGGGTACTAAGAAGAGGGGACCAGTATTTGATGGCAGTCTTCTACATGCCCATCACCATACTGGGCATTTTACAATAGTATCTTGTCAGATCTGGCTAAAGACTGTGCAAGGTGGCTCTTTTTATTTCTATTTTATAAGAAAGAGATAAGTCATTCACTTAAAGTCACACAGCTATTAAATGTCAGATTTGGATCACAAACAGGCTGAGCTCTGAAGCTCCAAATTCATTCTACAAGGCCTGCATTACCCTGATAACAAAACCAGATAAAGCCGCTACAAAAAAAGAGAACTACAGGCCAAATCTCTAATGAACATAGATGCAAAGATCCTCAACAAAATATTAGCAAACTGAATTCAGCAATATATTAAAAAATCATTCATTATGACCAGGTGGAATTTATTCCCAGGATACAAGGGTGATTCAATATTTGCAAATCAATAAACATGACACATCACATCAAGAGAAAGATTAAAAACCATATAATCATTTCAATAGATGTAGAAAAAGGCATTTGACAAAGTACAACATCCATTCATGATAAAAACCCTCAACAAGGTAGGTTTAGAGAGAATAAACCTTAACATACTATTGGTCTTATATGAAAAACCCACAGCTAACATCATACTCAATGAGGAAAAACTGAAATCTTTCTCTTTAAGATCAGGAACAAGGCAAGGATGTCCACTCTCACCACTTTTATTCAACACAGTACTGGAAGTCCTAGACACAGCAATTAGACAAGAAAAAGGAATAAAAGACATCCAAATTGCTAAGGAAGAAGTAAAACTTCATTATCTGCAGATGACATGATACTACATATAGAAAACACTAAAAACTCCACCACAAAATGACTAGACCTGATAGATGAATTCAGTAAGGTCACAGCATACAAAATCAATGTAAAGAAATCTGTTGCATTTCTATACACTAATAATGAAGCAACAGAAAGAGAAATTCAGAAGACAATCCTATTTACAATTACACCAAAAATAATAAAATACCTAAGAATATACTTAACCAAAGAGGTGGAAGAACTCTACTCTGTAAACTATAAAACACTGATGAAAGAAATTGAAGATGACACAAAAGAATGGAAAGACATTCCATGCTCATGGATTGGAAGAACAAATATTGTTTAAATGTCCATACTAGCCAAAGCAATCTACAGATTAATGCAATCCCTATCAAAATAACAACAGCATTAATCGCAGAACTAGAACAAAAATTCTAAAATTTTTATGGAACCACAAAGGACCCCAAAAACAAACAATCTTGAAAAAGAAGAATAAAGTTGGGGATATCACAATTCCAGATTTCAAGTAATACTACAAATCTATGGCAATCGAAATAGTATGGTAATGACAGAAATAGACACATAGATCAATGGATCAGGATAAAAAGCCCAGAAACAAAACCACAGTTATATGGTCAATTAATCTTTAATAAAGGAGGTAAGAACATGCAATGGGAAATAGTCTCTTCAACAAATGGTTTTGGGAAAAGTGGACAGTGACATGAAAAGAATGAAACTTGACCACTTTCTTGCATCATACACAAAAATAAACTCAAAATGGGTTAAAGACTTAAACATGAGACCTAAAACTATAAAAATCCTAGAAGAAAGCAGAGGCAATAATTTCTCTGACATTGGCTGTAACAATATCTTTCTAGAAATGTTTCCCGAGGCAAGGGAAATAAAAGCAAAAATAAACTATCGGATGGGGCACTTGGGTGGCTCAGTTGGTTTAGTGTCTAACTTTGGCTCGGACCATGATCTCAGGGTCCTGGAATCAAGCCCCGCATCGGGCTCCACGTTCAGTGGAGAGTCTGCTTGTCCCTCTGCCCCTCCCCCACTCATGCTCTCTCTCTCTCTCTCTCTCTCTCTCTCTCTCTCTCAAATAAATACAATCTTAAAAAAAAAAGCCCTATCAGGACTACATCAAAATAAATAGCTTATGCACAGTGAAGGAACCAATCAAGAAAATTAAAAGACAACCTACTGAATGGGAGAAAATATTTGCAAATGACATATCCAATAAAGGGTTAATATCCAAAATATATAAAGAACTTATACAGCTCAACACCCAAAAACCAAATAATCCAATTAAAAAATGGGCAGAAGACATGAACAGACATTTCTCTGAAGAAGACATACAGATGGCCAACAGAATATGAAAAGATGTTCAACATCACTTATCATTAGGGATATGCAAATCAAAACCGTAAAGAAATATCACCTCATACCTGTCAGAATGGCTAAAATCAGAAACAAAAGAAACAACTATTGTTGATATTGATGTGGAGAAAAAAGAATCCTCATGCACTTTTGGTGGGAACACAAGTTGGTGCAGCCAATGTGGAAAATCATATGGAAGTTCTTCAAAAAATCAAAAATAGAACCATCCTACAATCAGGTAATTACATTATGGGTATTTACCCAAAGAATATAAAAACAATAATTTGAAAGGATATACATTTATTGCAGTATTATTTACAATAGCCAAACTATAGAAGCAGCCCCATTGTCCATGGATAGATGAATGGATAAAGAAGGTGTGGTATATATACATACAGTGGGATATTATTCAGCCATAAAAAGGAATAATATTTTGCCATTTGCAACAACATGGATAGAGCTAGAGATTATAATGCTAAGTAAAATAAGTCAGTCAGAGAAAGACAAATACCATATAATTTCACTCATATGTGGAATTTAATAACAAAACGAATGAACAAAGGGAAAAAAGAGAGAGAGAGAGATTGAAACCATGAAACAGACTCAACTATACAGAACAAATGGTGCTTACCAAAGAGGAGGTAGTGGGAGGATGGGTAAAATAGGTGATGGGGATTAAGAGTACACTTGTGATGAGCATTGAGTTATGCATAGAATTATTGAATCACTATATTGTACACCTGAAACCAATATAACACTGTATATAAGTGTACTGGAACTAAAATTTAAAAAATTAATAAAATAAAAAAGAAGAATCTGTTATATACTCCTGGTCACAAAATCCTTTATTCAAATAACATGAATTATCATACTATAGAACACACTTTGGGAAGAGATTGGTTAATTGTTCTCTTATTTATGATCTCATATTGTTTGTGAGATGAATATACTTGGGAATACCAGTTTTTTCCCTAATTTGGGTTATATTCTTAAAATAGATTTCTTAAAGTTGAAATTATAGATACTTTCAGAGGATATATATGGATATTGCTTATGCTTCCAGAAGGGTTCTGCTGCTTACAGTGTATTTGAGTGTGTTTCTTTCCTTGTACATTTGCCTGCATTTGTATTGTCATGTTTTAAATCTTTGCTAATAGGAAAAAACATATATAACTTGATTTCAGTTTATTCTGTAAAATATCTGAGATGTTTGAAAAAACTATATAAATCATAACTTCTATTAATCTTAACGTATTTATATTTTCATACATTTTTATTCAATTTGAAAACTATTTTAACATCTGTTTAAGGCTTAGTTACTGTGGTCTAACAAATGTCAATATTTAGTTTTGCTATATTCAAGACAAAAATATTATACTACTTTCTTTTTTATCGTTCCTAATAAATTTCAAGGTCATTTTCAAGGGTCAAAAACAATTCAAGTGAGAATTTTGTTTGAACTCGATGTTAGCAGTCCTGTTTGTTCTAAGTAGCAAAAACTGACATGAGCTATTTTAAAGAAAACAGGGAGTTTCAAAGAAACAACAAGGTATTAATAATTTGGTAGATTGCTAGAGTATCTCTCAGAATTCCAAGTTTTTGAACAATTAAGCCACAGAGAGGCAAATGATAAGTCAAGGTCACTACATTCAGACTTCCATTCCAAAAGTAAGTCAAAGCTTTAAAAAGACTTTACATCAGCCACTTTATACTTGTGACTCATTCCAAATTTCAGATTTGCAGAAGAGATAAACTGATTAATCCAGCTTTGGAAAGATGTAGCTGACAATAGATGGAATATTAGTGATACCTTTCTGACCATAACTTGTTGGGTTTCCCATGAAAACTCCTGGCCCTAGAAGTCAATGGATCAGGTCTCAGGTCATCAGAAAAAGCAGAAAGAAGTGATATGCCAACTACAGCAGCCCTACTTTGTGGTTAGAGTCCCATTCTCTTGTGTTTATTTGTTTTTTTTCCCCCCATCCTTTCACACTCTGAGCCCATCACCAGAAGTTGGAGCCTTTAGCTGGAGTCAAATCAGTTAGGGTCTGATTTGAACCAGTTTAATTAGCTTCATTAGAGACCTGATAATATTAGGGAGGCAATTTTTATAAATGCTTATTGAATATTTTAAAAAAGAAGCAAATCTTCTATAAACATTCCATATATTTGGTATATGAGAGTTTGGTTCTTTATGCCTTCATTCATTCATTCATTGTTTAATCTTCCACAGAAAATGAGTTGTATGTTAAATCTTTTACAATTCTGTTTCTTTATTATTATTATTATTACTATGTTATGTTAGTCACCATACAGTACATCATTAGTTTTTGATGTAGTGTTCCATGATTCATTGTTTGCATATAACACCCAGTGCTCCATGCAACACGTGCCCTCCTAAATACCCATCACCAGGCTAACCCATCCCTCCATACCCCTCCCCTCTAAAACCCTCAGTTTGTTTCTCAGAGTCCATAGTCTCTCATGGTTTATCTCCCCTCTGATTTCCCTCCCTTCATTTTTCCCTTCCTTCTCCTAATGTCCTCTATGCTATTCCTTAATGTTCCACAAATAAATGAAAATGTGATAATTGACTTCCTCTGCTTGACTTATTTCACTTAGCATAATCTCCTCCAGTCCCATCCATGCGGATGCAAAAGTTGGGTATTCATCCTTTCTGATGGCTGAGTAATATTCCATTGTATATATGGACCACATCTTTATCCATTCATCTGTCGATGGACATCTCAGCTCTTTCCACAGTTTGACTATTGTGGACATTGCTGTTATGAACATTGGGGTCCATATGGCCCTTCTTTTCACTACATCTGTGTCTTTGGGGTAAATACCCCATAGTGCAATTGCTAGGTCATAGGATAGCTCTATTTTTAATTTTTTGAGGAATCTCCACAGTGTTTTCCAAAGTGGCTATACCAACTTACATTCCCACCAACAGTTTAAGAGGGTTCCCCTTTCTCCACAACCTTTCCAACATTTGTTGTTTCTTGCCTTGTCAATTTTTACCATTCTAACTGGTGTAAGGTGGTATCTCAATGTGGTTTTGATTTGAATTTCCCTGATGGTTAATGATGATGAACATTTTTTCATGTGTCTGTTAGCCATTTGTATGACTTCTTTTGAGAAGTGTCTGTTCATGTCTTCTGCCCACTTTTTTACTTGATTATTTGTTTTTTGGGTGTTGAGTTTGAGAAGTTCTTTATAGATCTTGGATATCAGCCCTCTGTTGACTGTTTCCTTTCCTGTGCAGAAGCTTTTTATCTTGATGAAGTCCCAAAAGTACATTTTTGCTTTTGTCTCCCTTGCCTTTGGAGATGGGTCTTGAAAGAAGTTGCTGTAGCCAATGTCGAATAGGTTACTGCCTATGTTCTCCTCTAGGATTTTGATGGATTCCTGTCTCACATTGAGGTCTTTCATCCATTTTGAGTTTATCTTTGTGTATGGTGTAAGAGAATGTTCGAGTTTCATTCTTCTGTACATAGCTGTCCAATTTCCCCAGCATCATTTATTGAAGAGACTGTCTTTTTCCATTGCATATTTTTTCCTGCTTTGTTGAAGATTATTTGACCATAGAGTTGAGGGTCCATATCTGGGCTCTCTATTCTGTTCCATTGGTCTATATGTCTGTTTTTGTGCCAGTACCATGCTGTCTTGGTGATCACAGCTTTGTAACAGAGCTTGAAATCAGGCAACGTGATGCCCCCAGCTTTGTTTTTCTTTTTCAACATTTCCTTGGTGATTCGGGGTCTTTTCTGATTCCACACAAATTTTAGGATTGTTTGTTCCAGCACTTTGAAAAATGCCATTGGTATTTTGATTGGGATGGCACTGAAGGTATAGATTGCTCTGGGCAGCATAGACATTTTAACGATGTTTATTCTTCTGATCCATGAGTATGGAATCTTTTTCCATCTTTTTGTGTCTTCTTCAATTTCTTTCATGAGTGTTCTGTAGCTCCTAGAGTACAGGTCCTTTACCTCTTTGGTTAGATTTATTCCAAGGTGTCTTAAGGTTTTTGGTGCTATTGTAAATGGAATGGATCCTCTAATTTCTCTTTCTACAGTTACATTGTTAGTGTATAAGAAAGCAACTGATTTCTGTGCCTTGATTTTGTACCCTGCCATATTACTGAATTGCTGTATGAGTTCTAGTAATTTGAGGGTGGAGTCTCTTGGGTTTTCCACATAAAGTATCATGTCATCTGCGAAGAGAGAGTTTGACTTCTTCTTTGCCAATTTGAATACGTTTTATTTCTTTTTGTTGTCTGCTGTTGCTAGGACTTCTAGTACTATGTTGAACAATAGTGGCAAGAGTGGGCATCCTTGATGTGTTCCTGATTCTAAGGGAAAGGCTCTCAGCTTTTCCCCATTGAGAATGATATTTGCTGTGGGTTTTTCATAGATGGATTTTATGAACTTGAGGAATGTTCCCTCTATCCCTATACTCTGAAGAGTTTTAATCAGGAAAGGATGCTGTGTTTTGTCAAATGCTTTTTCTGCATCAATTGAGAGGACTATATAGCTCTTCTCTCTCCTCTTATTAATGTGTTCTATCACATTGATTGAATTGTGAATGTTGAACCACCCTTGCATCCCAGGGATTGTGGTAGATGATCCTTTTAATATACTGTTGGATCCTATTAGCTAGGACCTTGTTGAGAATTTTGGAATCCATATTCATCAGGGACATTGGTCTGAAATTCTCCTTTTTGATGGGGTCTTTCCCTGGCTTGGGGATCAGGGAAATGCTGGCCTCACAGAATGAGTCTGGAAGCTTTCCTTCTATTTTTTGAAACAGCTTCAGGAGAATAGGTATTATTTCTTCTTTGAATGTTTGGTAGAATTCCCCAGGGAATCCAACAGGCCCTGGACTCTTGTTTTTGGGGAGGTTTTTGATGACTGCTTCAATCTTGTTACTGGTTATTGGTCTATTCAGGTTGTCAATTTCTTCCTGTTTCAGTCTTGATAGTTTATAGGTTTCCAGGAAGGCATCCATTTCTTCCAGGTTGCTTAATTTATTGGCATATAGTTGTTGATAATAATTTCTAATAATTGTTTCTATTTCCTTGGTGTTAGTCATGATCTCTCCCCTTTCATTCTTAATTTTATTAATCTGGATTCTTTTTTTCTTTTGGATAAGGCTGGCCAGTGGTTTATCGATCTTACTAATTCTTTCAAAGAACCAGCTTCTAGTTTCATTGATTTGCTCTACTGTATTTCTAGTTTCTAATTCATTGATCTCTGCTCTAAACTTAATTATTTCTCTTCTAATGCATGGCTAGGCATCGTTTGTTATTTTTTCTCCAGTTCTTTAAGGTGTAAAGATAGTTGGTGAATGCGGGATTTTTCTTTTTTTTTTTTTTTTGAGTAAGGCTTGGACGGCTATGTATTTCCCCCTTAGGACCGCCTTTGCAGTATCCCATAGGTTTTGGAACAATGTGTTTTCATTCTTATTGGTTTCCATGAATTATTTAAGTTCTTCTTTGATTTCCTGGTTGACCCAAACATTCTTGAGCAGAGTGGTCTTTAGCTTCCAACTGTTTGAATTTCTGCCAAATTTTTTCTTGTGATTGAGTTCCAGTTTTAAAGCATTGTGGTCTGAGAATATGCAGGGAATAATCTCAGTCTTTTGGTATCAGTTGACACCTGATTTGTGACCCAGTATGTGGTCTATTCTGGAGAAAGTTCCATGTGCGCTCGAGAAGAATGAGTATTCTGTTGTTTTAGGGTGGAATGTTCTGTATATATCTATGAGGTCCATCTGGTCCAGTGTGTCATTCAAAGCTCTTGTTTCTTTGTTGATTTTCTGCTTAGATGATCTGTCTATTGCTGAGAGTGGAGTGTTCAGGTCTCCTACAATTAACGTATTATTATCAATATGTCTCTATTTTGGTTAACAGTTGGCTTATGTAGTTGGCTGCTCCCGTGTTGGTGGCATAGATATTTACAATTATTAGATCTTCTTGTTGGATAGACCCTTTAAGAATGATGTAGTGTCCTTCTTTGTCTCTAACTATAGTCTTTAGTTTAAAATCTAATTTGTCTGATATGAGAATTGCTACCCCAGCTTTCTTTTGAGGTCTGTTGGAATGAAAGATGGTTCTCCATCCCTTCACTTTCAGTCTGGATATATCTTTAGGTTCAATATGAGTGTCTTGTAGAGAGCATATGGATGGGTCCTGTCTTTTCATCCAATCTGCAACCCTGTGCCATTTTATGGGAGCATTTAGGCCATTTACATTGAAAGTGATTATTGAAAGATATTTTAATGTCATCATGTTGCCTGTGAAGTCCTTGTTTCTTATAGATTGTCTCTGTAAATTTCTGTTCTATAGCACTCTTGCAGTCTTTCTGCTTTTATAGAATCCCCCTTAATATTTCTTGCAGGGCCAGCTTAGTGGTCACATATCTTTTCAGTTTCTGCTTGTCTTGGAAGCATCTCTCCCTCCATTCTAAAGGACAGTCTTGCTGGATAAAGTATTCTTGGCTGCATATTCTTCTCATTTAGTACCCTTACAATTCTGTTTCTAAAAAGACATACCCTAGACTAAATCCAACCTGTACATGTGTTTTGTTACACACATATAGGGTTTTCTGTTTCTTTGTTTTTAATGGTCAAATGTACATAACAACATAAAGTTTACCATTTTAATTATTTTAAAATGTACTATTCAGCGCTATTAAGTACATACACGTTGTTGTAAAACCATCAACACTATCCATCTCCAAAACTTTTTATCATACCAAACTGAATCTACCCATTAAATAATAATTCCCCAAAACTTCCATCCCAGCTTCTAAAGACCACCATTGTACTTTCTGTCTCTAGAATTTGACTGTTTTAGGTATCTCATGTAAGTGGAATTATACATGTGTCTCTCTTTTTTTTTTAAAGATTTTATGTATTTATTTGACAGAGAGATAGCGAGAGAGGAAACATAAGTAAGGGGAGTGGGAGAGGGAGAAGCAGGCTCCCCATAGAGCAGGGAGCTGGATGCGGGGATCGCTCTCAGGACCCTGGGATCATGACCTGAGCCAAAGGCAGATGCTTAACAACTGAGCCACCCAGGCACCCAACATGTGTCTCTTTGTATTTGGATTACTTAATTTAGCATAAAGTTTTCAAAGTTCATGCATGTGATAACACGTATTAGAATTTCTTTCCTTTTTAAGACTGAATAATATTTCATTGTATGCATATACCACATTCTGTTTATCCATTCATCTGTTGATGGAGATTTGAGTTTTTCCTCCTTGTGTGCATTGTAAATAATGCCAGTATGAACAGTGGTGTACAAATTTTGATTTGAGTCCCTGTTTTCTTTTTTTTTAATGATTTTATTAATTTATTTATTTGACAGGGGGAGACACCACGAGAGAGGGAACACAGGCAGGGGGAGTGGGAGAGGGAGACGCAGACTCCTGGCTGAGCAGGGAGCCCGATGTGGGGCTTGATTCCAGGACCCTGGGATCATGAGCTGAGCTGAAGGCAGAAGCTTAATGACTGAGCCTCCCAGGCACCCTTGAGTCCCTGTTTTCAATTCTTATGGATATATACCTAGAATTGGAATTGCTAGATCATATGCTAATTTTATGTCAGTTTTTGGGGGGAACTGCCAAACTGTCTTCCACAGCAGCTGTACCATTTTATGTTACTATTAGCAATGTGCAATGTTTCCAATTTCTCCACATCCTTGTCAACACTATTACTTTTTTATAATAGCTATCTGAATAAGTGTGAAGTAGTATCTAATTGTGGTATTGATTTGCATTGCCATGTAATGTTTTGAAATATTTTTAAAAAATAGCCAATGTTGAAAAATCTACAGATTTCACATAGAAACTTAGAATTGCAGCTATTTTTGAAAAACCAGTAGGTATGATAATATACAGTTCCTCCTGGCAGCTATGATCTGGAGCCGAGAAGTGGCAACCCCCTTTAGATAGAACATATGCTTTCCTACACTACGTAGGCCTCTGTTTCAGGCCACCCGTCATGGCCCATTCATTTATGTTATTTGCATAGCCCCTAAAAATAGTAAGTTCGTAGTCCTTGTCATCAAGTTGTATTAGACAATATATACTCTCATCTGGATTTAGCCCATAAATATTCTGATGCTCAGCTGTTATGGTGTTGAGATGCCAATAACTGACTCAGAAAGAAGAATTTAGTAGGCTGAGTGAAATGACTATATTTCTGTTGTCATGACCGTCTTAAGCTCTACAAACATGAAGTCTCTGGGTAGGTTTTAATTAGGAATGTGTCCTAAATTAAAATGGTCTTCACAAGTGTTGCTATTTTGAGTGTTCTAAAAATTTAATTAAATTCAAGAGAGATTTGGAAATTGCCTTAAGGTACTTATGCAAGCAGTTTGTAAAAACAAGAAAAAGTAAATAGATATTTTAATGGGAAAAACATCCAGCCATGAAGATTATTTTTCTAACTTTTAACTGTAACAAGGCACATTTGGCTGGGGTCTATTCATGGCTACTACAACATCCCCAGTATCAGTACCCTTACCCACCATATGGTGTCTGCCTAAATCGACTGAAATGTTTCCTTTTAATAGGGAAAGGAGAAAGGTTAGAGCATGACAACAATGATGCAGTGCATTTTGTTCCCCTAGATGGTTGTTTTTGAATCCTGATTAAGGGAGGAGTTAAAGGCAGAAACATACAGAAAAATTTTGGGCAGCATTAGATCTGCTTTGGAAATGAGGAAACAAAATATGGTACAGAATTGAAGAGAATGAGTTTTGCTTCTGTACAAAATGCAGCAGTGCAGCTGGAGGACTGAAAACTTGGCAAGGTTCCAACATGGCAACCTTTACAATCGTTGATTTCCTGATGGACATCATCAATGTTGATACTTCTCTGTGCAGTTTAGTGGGAAGAGGAATTGGACAAGCAGAAACAAAACCTGAGTAACTGCCTGTGCGGTGACTGTGGTTGAAAGACTGATGTGTTGATTTATTATGTGAAAAACCTACTTGGGAGCAACCACAAGAAAATAAGGACACTTTAAGGTGTTCTAATTTTAAAAAATTGGTTTCCTGGGGACTCTTGCCATTATGATTTGAAAAGGAAAACTATGTGCAAACTTACTGTACAGATTTGGAATTATTGGGTTATTAATTTATATCAATTAAAATGTCCTGCTCAGACAAAATCACTTTTTCAAAATGATCTAACAGTGAGAAGGATGGTCTTTTGCATAACAGTAATGCAGAGGAAGTGAAGTACGTAAGCATGATGGTTCACATTTCTGCTGTCCTCTTCTCCACAGGGTGACTATGCCCAGGCTGACAGGAGGAAATTTGCAGCCATTGCAGTGCCATATTCAGGTATGTGTCTAGGCAGAAAAATAGGGGGAACTATTCCCAGAGTCCCTCATGGACTTTCCATTGCATGTCATTGTACAGAATTTGTTAAACACCCAGCTGTGAGAGTATAATGCTTAAGGAAATGAGATTTCTAGGATTAGCTTCAACTTATCAGAATGTCTCCATGACGTTAGGAATGGATATCACCTTCCCAGTATCACATGGGGTAGAGATTGAACTGCAACAGGAGAAGGAATTCAAATGTGGCAGAAGGATAAAATAGATGTCACATAGACAGTCAGCAGTGTCTATCTGAAAACATTTGAAAGACAGCTGAAGCAGTGCATACTCCCATCTCCCACAGGACACCAGTGTTTGGTTTCAAAGGAACTTGATCTTATCCGCTCAGCTATGAACCACACAAAAGAAAGCTGAAACAACGGGGACAGCCTAAAGAAAGCAATTCACTGAATGATCATGTAAACAGAGCTAGCTTCCACAAGAAAACTTAGAAACAACCTTGTCTCCGGAACAGAAAGGAACAATGAAACGTGAGCAAAAGGGAAAGAAAGCAAAGGTTTTAGGAACTCAAAGGGGCCTCATTATGGCTGAAGATTAATTAAAAAAAAAAGTTTTTCATTTGTTGGTTTGTTTCAATGTTATGTTTTCTTTTCTACATCTTTTCCATACCACCTCTCACATTCCTTCTGTATTTTAACATTTTGATGAATCTATCATTTCCTCTGTATTACCTCTATTTACCATTACTTGCTATTAAAATTTATGGTGAGGATACATATTCCAAAGTACATAAAGGGCAAAAGTATGAATGAAAGGAGAGTTTGGGAGGGTAGAAGAGAGCTGTATGACCTTCCTGGTGTAGTTTAATACAATTATGCCATAGAATATTGCTCTACATACTGGATTGGATCAAGTGGAGAATCAAATAACTATCATTACTTTCATGCTTTATTTTTTTCAATTCAGTGCTTTCATATGCTATTGAAAACAGATTACATATCATCTACCTTTCCTTTGTTTAACTTTATATAAGAACACAAATTCATATCAATTCATTGTCAATGTCATTTAAAGGAAACATCACTTTTATATTTATGCTAATTTTATGTGTTTCATTATTTAGTCAGTTTACATTTGTTACAAATTTACAAAAGATTATAACGTCTGTGCTCTAATCTGAAATCCTGGCCTTGCTTAAGTGCAAACAGAATTAAGAACATATATGAGATGATTTTTTAAAAATGTCTGCCACAATGTGTTTCAAAAAATATTTGGAATATCCACAAAGAATACAGTTTAAATAGTAAATGACTCCAGAGGATAATCGATTTTGAGACCAGCATTAGGAGAGCATGTGTCCGGCCAGGACGTAAACTCAAAGAGAAGTGGAGGGAAGTCCTTCAAAGGTAGAAAGTGGCTTGCAATTAAATGAAGGTAAGGCTGACGATTTTTCTGTTGAGAGGAATTTATTTGGTGCATTATAGGAATTGTGGTCCTGGAGATAATAAGAAAGAGGACTTCAAAGAAATATTGTACTGAATGCTTCAGAATTCTAAGGGCAAGTGTGGTCACTTAACTCATTTGCTTGGTTAATAGTGGTTGTTCAGAGGAAATTACAAAATTAATTAACTCTAATCTACTATAGAAAATCTGCATAAAGTAACAAGTATCTCTGTTAATTGATACTATTTGGATAAGATCATAGACTTATGAATTTTATAACTAATTCATGATACTGTGGATTATGCCTTAACTTTGAGGAGGCTTGATTACACTTTATTGAAGTACTTGAAAAAATAAGTTTTCTGTAAATTAGTTGAGTTATACAGTGTAGTGTTTTCAATTAACTAGGCTTTGTTGATTTCTAAACTTCTTTAAATCACTGATGCATACTTTCATAACTTGATATTAACCATATTTCTAATTAGCTTATAGACCCATATATTTCCTTGTTAACATGATAGACTCATTTAAAATACTGAGGGTACATCCAACTAAATCTTCATTATGACGGACAAGCTACAATTTTATCTGACAATGATATTTTAAAAGTTACCCGAAAATAAACTAATTCGATTTTCCTCAAAAAGTTTTAAAATTGTCATTAATTTGTACACTTGATTTTTTTTCTTGTCATCCACAGTTATTCCATCCAGGTGGTAAATACACACCTACAATTCTTCCCTTGCCTAATGAGCTACTTAGTTTGTAGTAGTTGAATTTGAAATTCGAATTCCAAGTGGCAACACTCCCATTAGAAATATTTGTAGTACTTGCATCACATTTAAAAGTTAAGTTTAAAATGTGCTTGGCCATAAATATATGATCATTATGAGAAGTTCTACATAGAAATGCAAGTGACCTATGCTACTTAGTTTGTAGTGGGTGCTACTATAAAAATAGAAAGTATACTATGACAATTTTTATCCAATTTGCAGTTCACTGCCTTTAACATTGGTAACATACTGAATGCACATAAGGCTCCCTTGCTCATCTGATTAAAACATCACCATATGTAGGTCTCAAACGGCTCAATTCAAATGTATGCCATAGCATTTAATAGTAAAGTTGTTTTTTAGACTAAGAGGCATAGAAAATAACAGAACACTGCTTTAAAAAAACTCATAATCAAAGTTATACATTTCAAATTCATTTATTATTAACTCAACATATATTTATTTCCCACCCACTATATGACAGATACTCTTGCATTGGTTGAAAGATAAATAAGAAATGAATCCTAAAGTTAAATTTGCATATAGAAGAAAGAAATGTATCCCTAGGTTTTTCTTAATTTTCTTAAAACTTTGACTAATGATTTTCCTCTCTAGCCTCATGAAAACTATTTTTGAAAAAGTTTTTGTGCACCTGTAAGTTGCCAGCAGTATGATGGTCCTTTTCGTAGACTAATTGTGGTCACAATATTTTGTAATTTGTCCCATCAAGGGGTGGAATCTATTCTCCTACCCACTGAATTGCAGTTGGACTTAGGAAATCAATTTGACTTATAGAAAAAGAAGGAAGTGACAATTGTATGAGTTCTGCAGTTTAGGCTTTAAGAACACTCTGCAGTTTCTTCATTAGCCCTTTTGGAACAATTTTCTAAGAATGGCATGTTAGAAATCCAATTTGACTTACAAGAGGTTATATAGAGGAAACCTGAAGTGCCCAAGCTTCTAGCACCCACTGCTAGATGCGTTAAGTGAGGCTATCTTGCCTCATTCAATCCAAAGTGGAAACAACCAGATAACTATAGCCACATCTTAGATCTTAGAGCTTAGGTAATCTTAGATGAGCTTACAACCACTAGCTATCTGAGCCCAGATCAAGTGGTTATTCTATAGACTCTCTAGCTTAAACAGTTGTTTTAATCTACGAACTTCTCAGGTGGCTTGATCTTTAGCACTGAATGGCTGAAACTGGCACACATACTTGCAAATGGATTCATCAGTCTCCACTGCCTGCACAAATCAGAATTTGTTCAGAATCCCCTTGTTCTAGTCCTATCAGCCCTGCCTGTAAAAATCTTCAATAACTCCTTTCCCCCATAGAATGTTTCTATACCCACATATAGACATTGTTTTGCTTCCTTATGAAGATAATCCTTGGGAAAATTCATTATATCTCCAACCTTGGGTATCTCTCACCAAACCTCATAAAGAAAGATATTGGAATCTTTAAAAAAGTAGATCTTAGGAAAAGCAATAAATACACAGTATGTGTGGCACAAATTCTTCTCTGTCACTCAGAGCTGATATCACTAATTTAGTGTTCTTTCCCATGGAAACATGACATAGATTAAGAATCTTTCACATAGCTCTTGGGTGAGCATTACCAATTAATCTAAACTGGCACATGAGAAACCAGGTTTTTCTTGTATTTAGCCATTTCTAGTAGCATAGCCTCTGCCATACCTGGACCATTCTAAATTCTTAGGCGAATGCTCTAGCAGGAAGAGATGTAACCTGGGAAGGGCAACATAAATTACCTTGTTTATATCACATTATCACAATTTTAATTTCTTAATTCCTATTTAAAGACAGCATGGTATTTAATACATATTCATCATACTGTAACATTTCTAAATTTCACTTCTCTTAAGTGTTTAAGGAAAAATGATTCTCTTTTGCTTAATACCTGAATTTGTTGAACCAAGAATTGACCAAGGTTTCCAGTTAACACAAAAAACTGAGACTACTAAACATTAGACCAATGTTTTACAAATATTCCTCTGAAATCTTCAAATTTAGTCTTAAAATTTTGATTTTTATTTCTACTTCATTCCTTTGAGAATATAGTAAAAATTGTAAAAATAATCGTCTAACTAAAAAGTAGTAATTGCTGTGAATAAAGCTAAATACCATAGATAACTGAAAAAAAGCACACTTTTAATAATCAGGAAACTCCATCTGAAGCATTAAGTTATTTCAGTGGCAGATTTTTTTTTAACACTAAATTTATCTGAATTTGCCAGAAACTGGTAACATTAACTGCAAGTTTCTTAATTATAACGGCCATAATTTGTATTTTATTTTGATTAAATAGTTATTTTAAAATTATTTTATGTTATAGTTTAATCAATTAATCTTATTAGAGATTAATTTAGAATTTTCTAAATATGGCTGTTTTATCATATTGCAACATATCAGAGGTAGTACAGAGTAGTCAAATACTACCATCAAGTATTTGAAACACTTTGCATTGAATTTATTACATTAATTCTTTAAATAAAAATAATATATTATATTACATTAATATAATATATTACATACACATATAAATGTATACATATTTCAAACACCATAACTCAAGGAAAAGAAAATATCCACATCTTATCAAATTATTTTAGTGGAATGTTTCTATTTGCTAATATAGTAATTCTTCTTTCTACTAAATTGCACAGCAAAGTATTACTGGTTACACACAGAAACCTAATATGAGAATCTAACTATGACATAAAATTATTTTTCTTTAAAATGTGATAAGTACTACCAAGCAACTAAAAGCACATTAGCAACAAACTTGCTTATGTACCTTGGGAACTTTCCGTACTTAAGTGCAAATGAAGGAAGTTGCCAAAATATCTTGTTCAAGTTTCATAATACTGATACTTCTATAAATGCTTCATGATAAGAATCTTGGCAGTATATATAAAGGAGATACTCAGGATATTTATCTATCTTTTAGAGATTCATTTTTAAAATCAAAAGACTTTTGTTTAGGCAGACAGGACAAAATGTGCCTCTAATAAAAGTGATGACAGGGTAAAATAGATTTGAACAAAGAAAACAGAAAAGTATTGAAGTATCTTCAATTGAGCAAGTGTCCAATTTTGAAATTCTACCTCTTTTGTTGACTTAAAATTTATTGTTATATTATTACTCAATTTATTAAAATTAACTAGTCTATTACATATATTAAATGGATTAAACATGAAGTACTTAATACTTCTCATATTCTAGAAAGGACATAATATAGCCAAATTTATATTTCTACATACATATTTTGCAAAGCTTAATACAAAATAAATGAATAGTCCTATAAGAATGTAACGTCTCTGTTAATGGGAAGGTTAATTTATAATAATGAGCAAGGTGGATTGGTGGAGCTATACTTTTGATAGAAATAAAAAAAAATCTGAGATGTTTGATTTATTTTACTGTTGAACATTCTCAGAAAAATAGTTTATTTCAACAATATATTTCTAAGGTTCCTGGCTTCAGCCCTTTTATTTATTTATCTTTTAAAGATTTTATTTATTTGAGAGACAGAGAGTGAATGAGAGAGAAAGCAGTAGCAAGGGGGAGGGGCAGAGGGAGAGGAAGCAGCAGACTCCCCACTGAGCAGGGAGCCCAATGCCCTACTAGATGCAGCAACTCCAGGGTCCTGACCTGAGCCAAAGGCAGACACTTAACTGGCTGAACCACACAGGTGCCCCTCTTCAGCCCTTTTAAATGGTAAGGATTAATTTACAATGGAAACTTTCAAAGAGAATAAAAACAAAAAGAGAGTAAAAATCCAAAATGGTAGAAAGTGAAAGGGAGAAAGATAAAGTAAAAGCACAATGAAAAGAATAGGAAAATATTTTAACTCTTTCTAGAACTGCAGTTGGGATAGACACTTTAGTGTGGGATAATTTTGGATTAAGACGCACTTTAGAAGAAAAGATAGACCCTAAGTATAAATTCAAAAACAATAAATTCAAGAGACATCTATACATCAACTTAGATGACTAAAAGCAAGAGATCTGACATGAGAAATAGTATTTATTTTGGAAAAGTTTAATCAGTGAAAGAGGAACAGGACACCTGGGAAATTTTAATGGTATTGTCATTTAGCAAGAAGTCTCAAGAATTAATTTTCTTTCTTTTCTTTTTTCTTTTTTTCTTTCTTTTTCTTTTTTAACAAATGTTATATAGAAGAGATATTTTGACAGTAATTTTCTAAATCTAGAAAAAGTTGCATTCGGGTTGTTTTTTATACTCCAAATAAGCATGAAACAAGACAGCGATAAGGAAAAATTGTATTTATAAACCATCTTACCCTAATGTATGAATAAGAAAGTGTTTTAAGTACAGGAAAATAAAACTGTAATGCCTTCTATAGAAAGAGGGTGTTCTGTAATGTTGTAAGGAAAAGAAGGGCCTATATTTTAAGACAAGCCTGCGTCATAAGAGAAATAAACTTAAGGGGAATAGTTTCTGGCATGCCGAATTAAAAACAAATATTTGGTTAAATCTAAATTTTTCATGGAAGTTATTTCTCACTACCTTAGTCATTGGCTGCATGAGAAAAGGAAATTAGTAAAAGCAGCTCTTGGAGAAAAATGAGTAAAAATGAAGATTCAGAATTTAGATAGTAGAGGTGGGGGGAGTGGAAATAGCAAAAAATGACCCAAAATTATAGCAAGGAGAAGGAGGTAAAAGTTTTTCCTGCTGAGAGACATTTAAGTAAGAAGAGCAGGCTCTTCATGAACTTGACGAAGAAAGGCTAGACATCTTGTGATTTGTGCCTCACAATGCTTTCAAATTTAAGATGCACCTTGTACCTTACTGACTCCCAATTTAGAACTGGCATTTCATTTTTTTGTCAGCAGTACCATCAATGTCCAGTTATTTACATATTCCAGATAGAGATGGTATGTGACTTGGACAAAGATGGTAGCTGCAGAGATAATGGTTAGAATTTAAAGACACACACACACACACACACACACACACACACAGAATTTATTTTAATCTTAGTAAAACGCACTCTTTTTAGTATAAATTTCAGGAGTTTTGATAAATGCACAGACATGTAACTGTCTGACCAATGAAAGTTCTATCACTCTCCCACCTGAAATTTCTTCATGCACCTTTGTAGTCAATGATAAATCTACTGACAAGTCTGCCAAAGACGTTCTTCATTTATGTTAACTATTCATATTTCTACAATTTCCATTTGACTACCTTTTATAATTTTCACCTCATTGCTAAAATTCATGCATGTTGCCCATGTTTTCCACCAGAACTCTTAACATACTGAGTAACTATTTTAATTTCCCTGTCCGATGTTTTCAAAAGACTATCATATCTGAGTTGGGTTCTGATGTTTTCTTTCTCTTGACAACTGCCCCTCACCACATCCCCTTCCTTTTTGGTATGTCTTGTAGTTTGCAATGAGAGGCTTGTCATTGTGTGTAAGACAGTAGAAATTGAAATAGAAGTTGTATTTATGCTTAGAACTAGGCATGTCACTTCTATGAAACCATTATTATAGGAATTAAATCAATCTAATCAGAAATTAATTTTAGTTTGGTTTTTGTTGTACCGTATCTTCAAATTCTTGTCAGCGTACTTTGTGCTTAGGGTGTGACATGGATTCCTGGAGGATTTTTCTCATGATTTGTATTCCACTTTCAGTCTTCATCTTTCCCTATCGATCCCGTGTTTCCTCCTCCTCTGGAGATAAACGGCTGGAACTTGCCACTCTCTTCCTGCTGGCTTTGTGGTAAGGAATGTGGGCTATTCCCTTTGTCCTTGTTTATTCCAATCTTAGGCAGGCTCTTTGTTTTGAGAGTGGCTGTTTCTGTTTCTTTTTCCCTCCCCAGTGGTAGGAAATAGTTAGTAGGCCCAGGGTCTTACCCGGCCTGTCCCCAAGACAGTTTTTGCTTTCTGTTCTCTTACTTTAAATACAATGGCTCTTTATCTGTGCCCTAAGGGTGTCAGGTTTTGCTGCCTTTCCTCCAGAGGATTAATTTTGTTCCATATAAAAGAGAAATACAGTCAAAACTCCCTGCCTTCTCCTCAGCAGAAAAGGAGGCTTTCCCTAGGTTTCTGCCTTCTTCCCTCCAAAACCACCTTTTTGGGGGCACACTATAAGATCCATGAAGTAGAACATGAAAACAGGTGCCATCTTCCTTTATGACTGAGACACTCAGGGGTTTTATACTCTCATGTGAGCCTACACTTGGCTGGAGACTTTAGTTTGGCAGCCTGTTCTTTTTTCTGTTCTCTATCCCAAATAAGCTAGTGCCTGGTCATTCCATGGAGACACTCAACTTCCCTTAGATTTCAGGCTCCTTGACTACTCTGTGACCTCAGCTATCTGATAGACTCAACAAAAGTTACAGTTTTTTAATTTTCTTTTTTTCTTATTTTATGGTGAGAGTAATGCTCTTTCCAATTTTCTGCATCCTAATCAGAAGCTAAAAGTCTGACTCTAGTTAGATCAAGCCAAAGGAATTTGTTGGTAGATCAGATAAAGATTGAGAGAAACAGAAGAGTTAAGAAGGTATATATGTATCTTCTAACTGGTGTCAAGGAATTTAGTATAAGATTAAATGTATTTGATATTTTAGTGTAGAGAAAGAATTGAGAAGGTAGTAATGTGAGAGACATAATAAGAAATTTAAAATATAGATAACGGAGGATGGATGAAAAATAGAATACCCTATATTTTCCAAATTGGACCACCTAAGTTATAAGGCATCTACAAATGGATATTATCCATTATTTCAGGGTTTTTAGAAAAAGTTTGTAAAATAGAGAAATAGCTAATGTTTTTTAAATGAGACAAGCCAGAAATGTATATATGATCACAATTCCATAAAAATACATTTAGCAAGAGACACAAAGAAAATATGAAAAACTGTTAAGTGATTATGTATGAGTGATTTGTCTTCCTCTTTCTATTGTTATATTGTTTCCAGACATTCCATGATAAAAATATTACTTTGTAATACATAAAAGTAATTTTACAAAATTAGATTGCATTGAAGGAGAATGTGGTTGATAGAAGATTTCCTTGTATAAGCATTTCAGGAGAAAGAAAATGAATAGGAAATGATTGAAGATTTAATTCAATGCAAGGGTATAATTAAGGGGAGGAAAAAACATGATAGCAAATGTCCCAGCTCAAGAAGTATTCAAAAAATGAATTTCATTCATCTCATTTCTCTGGTTATCCCAGATTTAACCCGAATTTGTCCTCAGGCCAACCTTGTGCTCTCCTTACACAGTCCTTCATTTCCGAATTGCCACATCTGGATTGGTAGTCATATTAATATACTTGCTAACTGAACGCAACTTCTGCATTCAGCTTTTTGCCCTTACTGAAGCTATGGCCATCCAGAATACCCAGCTAGATAAATTACTTTCTAAATGCCAGATACACACTTACAGTATATTAACTAGCAGATAAAAACTATTCAGTTATTTGGGGAATGTTAAGAACTCTCTATCTCTCAGCAGAGGTATTTGAGTGCTCTAAATTGACAGAAGATTAAAAGAAAATGTGGAAGAGAGGAAGCAAAATCAGAATCTTAAAACATGTTTTTGAACAAATTGTTTATATAAATATACTCTAGAACAGTTTTAGGTATTTTTTTCTATTCCTCAGCTAAATGTAAAGAGTATTTATTTTCTTAAATCAATGTTTATAGTACATAGGTTCAATCTCAATTTGTCACATGCATTATTAGTAATAATAATGATAAGAGAATAAAATTCCAGTGATTTAAAATACTTTCATGATATCATTGAGAAAAAGAATGACCTGCATTCTTCCCACTTCCAAAGGGACTGATAAAATATAATAAAAAAATTAAAGGAATATTAAAAGTAGAAATTTCTTCCACATGGTGTATTCTCATAGGTACAGCAGAAATTATATAAAAATTACCATCTATGCATTATCAACACATTGTGGTATTTTGTAAAGTGTAGATGGCAACTTTATGATTGCTTTTCTAAATATCACTATACACTTTTTAAAAATTTTATTATGTTATGTTAGTCACCATACATCATTAGTTTTTGATGTAGTGTTCCACAATTCATTGTTTTCATCCAACACTCAGTGCTCCATGCAGTATGTGCCCTCTTCAATACCCATCAAGGGGCTAACCCACTATATACATTTAAGCAAACATAAACATTCCTATTTGAGATCACTGAATTAAAAAGTACTGGTGATTTCCTTGAAAGAAAACAAAATCAGAGAATAAATGTAAAACAAACTTGGACAAGAATCCAGCTCACTTCTATAACTACTGAATATATAAAAATGCTGCCATAAACATTTTTGACCAGAAAAGAAACTAAAAATTGTAAGGAAAAATCCCACCAGGTGGTCAGGTCTACTGACTTTATTTTTTTGTAAGATTTTATTTATTTATTTGAGAGAGAGAGAAAGAGGGAGAGAGAGCATGAGTCGGGGGAGAGTGGGGAGAGAAGCAGGCTCTCCGCTTAGCAGGGAGCCCAATGTGGGGCTCAATCCCAGGACCCTGGGATTATGACCTGAGCTGAAGGCAGACGCTTACCTGACTGAGCCACCCAGTTGCCCCAGGTCTACTGACTTTAAATTTCTCGGGTAATTTAGATAGAAATGGACCCTTTTTATCCACTTTGACAAACAAAATGGGACTTACAGGTGAGTTTTTTTTGAACTTGCAACTTCATTTTAGCCTTCAGAGATAAAAGAAAATATTAGGCAGAGTCCAAACAGCAAGTTACATATATATATATATTTTTTTCTTATAAGAAAAAAAAAAAAAACAGAACCCAGGCTTTTGGACCCATTGATTCATTCAGTTATCTAACAACTTTGATTGATGCTATCAGAGACCTACAACTTTAATATTAGAACTCTTCCCTCATCGTAGCTTAAAACACATTTATAAATTTAAGAAATAAAAATTTATTTTCAAAATATTTGAGAAATAGCAATAGAAGATGATAATATATGGTATGAGTCAATCATCATTTTTTAAAATTTTTTATTGTTATGTTAATCACCATACATTACATCATTAGTTTTTGATGTAGTGTTCCATGATTCGTTGTTTGTGTATAACACCCAGTGCTCCATGCAGAACGTGCCCTCCTTAATACCCATCACCAGGCTAACCCATCCCCCTACCCCCCTCCCCTCTAGAACCCTCAGTTTGTTTTTCAGAGTCCATTGTCTCTCATGGTTCGTCTCCCCCTCCGATTTCTCCACTTCATTCTTCCCCGCCTACTATCTTATTATTTTTTTTAACATATATTGTATTATTTGTTTCAGCGGTACAGATCTGTGATTTAACAGTCTTGCACAATTCACAGCGCTCACCATAGTACATACCCTCCTTTTTTATCTCTTTCTCTCTCTCTCAAATAAATAAAGTCCTCAAAAAAATATTGGCATGACTATTGCTGCTTTAATAATAATTATTCTGGAAGTATTTTCAATGAGAAGAATTGTGTTTTTAATGTGACAAGGTTGAAAAAAATTTACTTATATGATATGGCAATATCTAATATAAACCTGAGCATTTGTGCATGAGAAGATTAAGATGCAAATATATTAGCAAATGTAATAGAACATTAAGATGAAGTTTTACCTGAAGCATATTGCAAAGTGGGGTGTTAGGCAAAATGCAAAGTTTTCAAAATAGGTTAACAGGAAACAGCTTGAAAGAACTTTTCATCTCTCAACTTTTTGGGGACATATAACTAACAGTCCATGATGCTACTCATAATCAAACTCTTTGCACATTTTAAAATGTATAATACTTATTTTATTCAATTATTCAACAGACTGCAGTATAATACATGGAAAATTATTATAAAATTAAATTAACATTGAGACATACTATAACAGTGCAAATCTTTTAAAAGAACGAATGTAAACAAACAAGAGATAAGGGAGATCAATAAAAACTACTTTAAAGTTATAAAAAAACAGAGTTTAGTACAATTAAGAGTTAGTTTATGGTAAATATGGCATTTTTAACCCTGTGCAAATGGAGAATTAAGGAATAATTGTTTAGATTTGTAAAAAAAAAAAGCAATATCTTTACACTATATAAGAAAATAAATTTCCAATCAATTCCAATCAATTTTGATTTTCCAATAAATCAAAAACCAGAAAATAGCTAGGAAAATAGTGAATTATTTATATTTTTCCTTGTCATGAGTCATGACATGGTGTTTAATATTGGTGAAATACTACTGAATAGAATGTTACATTCAAGAAGACGGGCCTTTTCTGTATGTGTCTTTTATTGTCTTCTCCATATCTAGGACAGTTTCTGGCAGGAAATAGAGTTTTAGTATATGTTTTTTAAATGCTGGGAAAATACTGAAGAACTCACAAAAGATTGAGAAGCTGAACATTACAATTAAACGCTACACTATGTAACAGAACAAATTAAAAGTCAAATGAGAAAACGAGAAGATAATTTTACATGATGATTAATATAATAAAAATCACTGAAAAATAACTATCATCACATTACAAAATAAGAGGATAGACTGAGCAAATCATTAAAAACACAAATTATGGTGAATAAACAATTAAAAAGAGGTACTTACTTACTATTGATTTTTAATGGTACAACTGTGAGAAACAAATTTTTACTTGTATAGCCAAAGATTCAAAAATTATTTTCTTAGTACTAATGATGGTATGTAGGAAAAATATATACTTTCAACATTTTTAGGTGAAAGTATAAAATGGTGCAACATTTTGTACGGGCAACTTGGCAATGTGTATCACGCATCTTACAATTTTTCATGATTATGTACTATAATTTTTTTAGAATTTAAAGAAACCATTCTAATACAAATATTTGGCCATAGAGACTTCTTATTTTGGCATTAGTTAAAACTGTGAAGTGTCAACGGCAGTTTAAGAATCCAAAATAAATAATTGGTTAAATAAATTATATCAACGTGTAGAAAAACTGCAGTAAATGCATGTTGGTGTAAACAATTACTTGATTACACACACCCACACACAACAACCCTTTCAGATATTTATACATAGAATCAAATTCAATTTTTACCTACATAACCCATGTTTTCAAAGAATCCCATAAAGCTAATATATCTATAGTTAATATATCTATCTACCTATATATATAGGATGTACTGTTGTCTAACTCTGAGTTTTTCTTCTGTTATCTTGGTTAAAGGTAAACAGAGGAATGCAAAAATGACAGAATAACAATAAAATATTTTAATAATTACTCTTTCAATATTTAATAGACAAACCAGACAAAGAGAAATAAGGCTATAGAATACCTACATAATGCCACTAATAATGCTGATTAACATTGATTGAATAATGCATTTTAACATTTGGCTAACACACATACAAAACCTAACACCAAAAGATTAGGCAGTGCACATTATTTTCATGCTTTCTATTTTATCAACTTTTGCTCTTTTCTTCATTATCTCCTTTTGCTACTTTCTCAAGTTTATGATGACATATATTCTCTAAATTCTTTTTTTAATTATTGTCCTCTAAATTCTTGAACTGGATGTTTCCTTAATTATTTTTGATGATTTTTTGTTAAAAACTAGAACTTACATATCAATGATAGAATTATAAACTGATATAATCACTTTGGCAAAAAAAATTTGCAATATCAAATAACATTTTAGCTGCACATGTAACAGGACTCAGAACTTCAGCTTACTTCTTAGAATTAAGAGAAGCTCACACATGTACATAGGACATTATATAAAAGGATGTTTATTACAATTTTATTTTTAATAGGGAAAGATGAAAAAACTCAAATGCCCATCAAATGGAAAATGACTAAATATACTGTATATTAATAATCTATTAGAATACCACATAGCAGCAGAAAGTATTGAGCTAGATCCTTATGTATAGTTATAGACATGGATAATGATTAAACAAAACGTTAAGTGGGAAAAGCAAGTTGTAGAAAAGATATATAGTGTGATAGCATGTTATGCAGTTTATAAATATATATACACAATTATACATATAATATTCATGTAAATATATGTATACTATATATCAAACATTGTGTGTGTGCATGTGCATGCATGCATTTGTGTATACATACCTATATAGTAAGACTATTAAAAACATGCTTTGGGATAATGCACGCAAAATTTAGGAGAGTTGTCACTCCTCTCTCTTTTCTTTATTATATTATTTATTTTAGAGTGGGTGCACCCAAGAGGGGAGAGGGAGAGGGACAAACAGATTCCCTGCCCAGTGCTGAGCTGGATGCTAGGCTTGATCTCAGGACTCTGAGATCATGACCTGAGTCTAACACTTAACTGACTAAGCCATCTGGGTGCCCCTAGTTGTCACTTCTAAATAAAGAAAAGTGATTGGTGACACTAGAAGAATGGATTTAATATGGATCTGTAATATTGTATTCTTATTTTGAATGATCTAAATTTAAAAGACAAAAAGTTAAAAATTAACAAAATTGAAAGGAAAAAACAGGTTTTTGCTCTATTATTCTCTCTGCATGTATTCAGACCCCAAATATATAACACATTTTTAAAAAACAAACAAGGGACCACTGAATCCTCTCATATTCTCCCGTGTTCTAACAACCCTCTTGTGTACCCTTGTTATCACCACCATGGCTCATCATTATTATGTGTTGTCTTCCAACTTAGACTAAAAACCCTCTGAGTTCAGGAGCAATGTCGAATAAGTTTTGTGTCCTAAAGGAGGCAAAAAATTTTTGGAGAAATGTAAAATAAAATACTGCTTTCCTAGCAGTTATAATTTGTGTTGTTCAACTACTGAACCACAGGTCCTTGCACAACAAATGAAAATAACTAATAAAAAGCCACCATAATCATAAAAGGACTGAGACACATGAAAATATTTACTAAGGGGGCCAAGCACATTTTGCATACAATTTTCACACAGAGTTTTTAAACACAGTCCTCCCTGTTTTTTTTTGTTTGTTTGTTTGTTTTGTAAAATTCAGTCTCTCTTGCAGACTTTTCTGTATATTTTAGTAAGGTGCAGACATAAAAACATCTATAAATATAACATCCATTTAGAAATAAAAAAACTAGATTTTTCTCTGTGGGGCCTTGGGAGGCCTTTGTGAGTCTCAAAATGAAAATAAGGAAAAATGCAAGCTGAAGCCATTATGAGAACTGCCCTAACACTTTCCTTGCAATAGGAGACATTTTGGGAAATGTGAAGCATATGGAATAAAAATGTGGTGTCAAAGATTATGAATCAGTTTCTCTTTGTTTCCATTCTTTCATAGTGCCTCCTTACTCGGGCAGGGAACTTAAGGGGTAAACTGTTTAAAGAGAAAAATCCTACTGATTCAAACTAGTCAGTATTCCTCTAGGTATTACTTTTTACTTCTTTCTTCTGATGGATTTTTGGTTTGCCTCTAAAAGAATTTTAATATTTTCTGACAATACCTTTTGTTATTTTTTTTAATTATTAAGCAAAACTTTTCTTCCCCTTCTTTCTCTTTAATCACTTTTCTCTCTCTCTCTGAGTTATGTGCTTGATCACTTGATATTTCCTGCCTGGGACTTCCAGAACTTTAATCTAAATCAAAAGATAGTAGTTATTCAGAAACACAACTTTAAATGAGCTTTGAGTCTTAAGGGAATTATTATTTTTTTAATTCTTAAGAATAAAAAGGAAATGGTTTTGCAATTTTATGCCTTGAAATATGTCTAATTGAGATTTGCAAACTTTTAAAACATATCTCACCAATGGGAAAACACTTTGATATATATTTTCATATCAATGCTTTCTTATCAATGCTTATGAGGTGGGTTTATTTTTGAATTTTGAAAATTCACAAAAAATACTCTAGAACCTATGTTTTTCTTTAAACAACTTAAAATACTTATTTTAGGGAATCTTTTTTGCTAAATATGAATGTAAATTCTAATATATTTATTTTATGTAGTTGAATGTTTTTGAAACAGTTATCATATTTGAGAAATATCAGAAGTCTTAAAAATGTTCCTATCACCTCAGAAAAAAATTTTATGATATCTGTGAGAGTTGTGTAATTCAATAGTTTATAATTTTTTTTTACGTTTTTATTTAAAATCCAGTTAGCTAACATACTGTGTAATAGCTTCAGGTGTACAATTTAGTGATTCAACACTTCCATATAACACAAGGTGCTCATTACAAGTGCCCTCCTTAATTCCCATCACCCATTTCACCCAACCCCCACACGCACTGGCCCTCTGGTAACCATCAGTTTGTTCTCTATTGTTAAGAGTTTGTTTCTTGGTTTGCTTCTTTCTCTTTTCCCCCTGTGCCTTTGCCCATTTCTTCTGTTTCTTAAATTCCATATGCGAGTGAAATTATATGATATTTGTCTTTTTGTGACTATTTCACTTGGCATAATACTCTCTAGCTCCATCCATGTTGCTGCAAATGACAAGATTTCATTCTTTTTTTTGCTGAGTAATATTCCATTATATATATACCACTTCTTTATCCACTTGGGCTATTTCCATAAATTGGCTATTATAGATAATGTTGCTATAAACATCGGGGTGCATGTATCCTTTTGGATTAGTATTTTTGTATTCTTTGGGTAAATTCCTAGCAGTTCAATTGCTGGATTGTAGGGTAGTTCTATTTTTGACTTCTTGAGAAGCCTCCATACTGTTTTCCAGAGTGGCTGAACCAGTTTTCATTCCCACCAACAGTGCAAGAGGGTTCCCCTTTCTCTACATCCTCACCAGCATTACTCTGATACCAAAACCAGATAAAGATACCACTAATAAAGAGAACTACCACTAAAAAAGAGAACTACTGGCCAATATTCCTCTGAACACAGATGCAAAAATTCTCAATAAAACACTAGCAAACCAAATCCAACAATACATTAAAAAAGTCATTCACCACAATCAAGTGGAATTTATTCCTGAGTTGCAAATGTGGTTCAATATTCACAAATGAATCAACGTGATATATCACATTAATAAATAAAGGATAAGAACAATATGATTGGGCGCCTGGGTGGCTCAGATGGTTAAGCATCTGCCTTCAGCTCAGGTCATGATCCCAGGGTCCTGGGATCGAGTCCCGCATCAGGCTCCCTGCTCCTTGGGAGCCTGCTTCTCCCTCTGCCTCTCTCTCTCTCTCTCTGTCTCTCATGAATAAATAAATAAAATCTTTAAAAAAAAACAACTTAAAAAGAAAAAGAACAATATGATCATTGCCGTAGATGCAGAAAAAGCATTTGACATAATACAACATCCATTCATAATAAAAAACCCTCAACAAAGTAGGTTTAGAGGGAACATACTTCAATATAATAAAGGCCATATATGAAAAACCCACAGCTAATATCATCCTCAATGGGGAAAAATGGAGCTTTTCCTCTACGGTCAGAGAACAAGACAGGGATGTCCACTTTCACCACTATTATTTAACATAGTCCTGGAAGTCCTAGCCTCATCAATTAGACAACAAAAAGAAATAAAAGGCATCCAAATCAACAAGGAAGAAGTCAAACTTTGACTATTCACAGAGGACATGGCACTCTATGTAGAAAACCTGAAAGACTCCACCTAGAAATTGCTAGAACTGATACACAAATTCAGTATAGCCTCAGGATACAAAACCAATGTATAGAAATCTGTTGCATTTCTATATACCAAGAATGAGCAGCCAAAAGAGAAATCAAGTAATCAATCCCACTTACAATTGCACCAAAACCAGTAAGTACCTAGGAATGAACCTAACCAGAGGAAAGACCTTACTCTGAAAACTATAGAACACTTATGAAATAAATTGAAGATGATACAAAGAAATGGAAAGACACTCCATGCTCATGGATTGGAAGAACAAATATTGTTAAAATGGCCATACTACCCAAAGCAATCTACACATTTAATGCAATCTCTATCAAAATACCACCAGCATTTTTCGCATAGCTAGAACAAACAACCCTAAATTTTGTATGGAACCACAAAAGACCACAAATAGTCAAAGCTGAGGACATCACAATTCTGGACTTCAAGTTATATAATGATTTTCAAATAGGAAATAGGATAATTTCATATTTGAGAATTAAATTTGTTAAAATGTAAATTAGCTTTATTCAAACGATAGCCTTTCAGAAATAATGCAAATTAATTGTACTAGGATGAGACTAATGCAAACTAGTTTAAACACTATTTTCTTGATCATTTATAAATCCAAACATAGGGTAAGCTCCAAGGATAATATCTACATCAACCAGCATTAACTTTACCTTGGCCAGTTTCTCCAGGATTGTAAAATAATTATTTTTTCACGTTGCCATGTAGAAGGTAGAGAAACGTGTCTCCAACACATGTAAAACAATACTTCTCTTCACTCTGATTGCAGGCTAGAGAGTGGGGTGCCTGCCTGAACCTGGGCCAGATACAATCACCAGAGACAGAGGTGGATTTAATGTTAAGATAATGAAGCATTAGGCCCATTAATTGTATGAGCTTTTCCTAAGCCCCAGAGAGAGGCCCTAGCATATGTGTTTATATGTTCATATTTTCTATTTTTGTAAAATTTACAAAATAAACTATTTTAGTCTCAGTTAAAACTCCTGTGTCTCTGAACTTTGACCTATTCTCCCTTACACTACTCTTTATTTCAGATGATGTTCAAGTTTTAAATATTTGGCAGATTCTGCTAGTGAGGTTTTGAGTTGGTAGTTTACATAGTTTTGGATTAATAGTATATATTTATTTGGTCTGCAGTCATCTTCACTTTGAGTTGTAGCCTTCTAGCTTACTACCTATTGTGCTCAGGTTGAATCATAATATGGACATATCTTAACGTGTCTGGAGCTGGCAGGGTGTGGATAGTGGTAGAAAATAAAAAGATTTGAAATGTAGAAAGTAAGGAAGAGCCTATGGATTATCCTTCTAATATCAGAAGAGTAAAATTGTTCACTGAGGATTCAATTCTCCTCTATAGCTTTTTTAAAATGGAAGATTATTCTTATCTGGAACATGTTTCATACTGTAAAATATACAAGTATCAATAAATCATACATTTTTTGTCCTTTTGATGGAATTACATGAAACAGAATTCATCAGAATTTCTCTACTTGTAGGGTACATGCCAGTAGCAAAACTAAAAACAGCAAGTGATTATCAAAAATAAAAACAAAGTGTGATTTTAGCTTTGCTGGATCAAAGACTGAAGCATATTTTTATTCTCTCTATAGAAAATTATACTATAAGATTATTTTCAAGAAGTGGTGATCAAGGACTATGCATTTTGAAAATGAAGGAAAATGTAGAGTCAAGCAGTTCATTAAAATTATATTATTTTTTAGATTTTGCTATGGTTAGCATATTTTCAGTCAGCTTTAAATTTTTAAATTTGTTAATTTTCTCATTTTTAATAAATATTTAATCATTCTTATTTTATATTCATAATTTGTATTATTTTTCTTAAAGACAACCCCCAAATTTTATGATTTCAGAGCCCTCAAAATCTTGATCCACCTGACCAAGGGAATCCTATGCACAGCTTGGCTACATAGACCAATCAGAATTCCACTTTGGAATGAAAAATAGGGTAGATTACTAAATACAAGTTGGGTTCTTCTAGGACAAGGGATATAGAGGTTGGGTGGGCCACCAAGAGGTTCCAAGTCAGGAAAAATGATGTAATAGATTAATATAGACTAATATAAATCTTAATTTCAAGTTTTAAAAATATTAGTAAAATATTGAGAAGAATAATATGTGTGTATACAACAGCAGAGCTGACCCTGGATTTACTCGCTAAATATATGGTTCCTTTTTCCTCCAGATAAAAATACTGTGTCTGGATTTATAATTTTATAAAATAATAAAGAGAAGCATTAAATTAGTCATGTATATATTTTGCTTTAAAGAATATTGGGTGCCTGAGTGGCTCAGTCATTAAGCGTCTGCCTTTGGCTCAGGTCATGATCCCAGGGTCCTGGGATTGAGTCCCACATTGGGCTCCCTGCTCAGCAGGGAGCCTGCTTCTCCCTCTCCCACTCCCCCTGCTTGTGTTCCCTCTCTCGCTGTCTCTCTCTCTGTCAAATAAATAAATAAATAAAAATCTTAAAAAAAAAAGAATATACATCAAAGATGTTTGACAGAGATACCCATTTTCTGTATCAATTTCAAGTCAACAGAAAATATATGGAACACTGAAAATAGAATAATTTACATGTGTTTACTGACATTAAAATGATGGGTATAGGAGGATCACAGGCTACTACAAGAATCTGGCTTCAGCAGCCGCTGAGCTGATACCCTCTTTAGGCCTACGGTGATCAAGAGAGGTTACTGGAACCCAGAGAGAGAGAGAGAGAGAGAGTAGAATGCCATTTGCTGCTGCTAGAGTCTTTTGGTTGACTTTTGGTTCAGGGATTAGCCAGTTTGAGCTCACTTTAAAAGGGAGGGGGAAGCCAGGAAAATAAACAACCTGACCTCACTCTCTTCTTTCCATTTAAACTCCTGCTAGATTTCTCTACTGTCTGAATTCAACTGGAAGTCAGATGAATAAGAAATCATGGAAAAAAATCTTTCTCAAAGAAACAAAAATAATATTGCTATTCTGTTTATGAATTATCACTGAATTACTTTTGCATACAGAGTTTTCTTCACCATTATTTCAGATGGGTTAAATTGTTTTAAGGATATTTTTGTCTTCAGGCTTGAAAAAAGTCTGGCAAACAAAGTAAGCCAGTATGAGATGTTTCCGTTCCTAGCTTTGCCATGAAAAAGGATGTAAAAGTTAAATCCAAGTTGGTATAAGGAAAAATGTTTGAATTGCCTTCACGGACTAACCTAACGTCCCTCGCTTTGTGCCACAGCTGAGTCTAGGATCATATGGCACCTTGGTTTTGAAATTTCTGGCAGCTCTGCCATTGTTGAAATGAAGGAGGTGCTGCTTATCAATCTTCCTGCCTCCATTTCTATTTTCCCTTCCTCCCTTCTCTCTCTACTTTTCTTTCACAAATATTTGAGCACTTACCCAGGGGTAGTTCTGGTGACATAACTGTAAACAAGACATGAATAATATTTGGTTTCAAAGAGTTTCTATGCAGTGATGATATGAACAAGCAAAGAGGCAGTGTTATAAAATGTGACAAATAGTGTGATATAGGAAGTTCAGGTGCTCTACATCACAAATGGTGGTGGGCTCCTAACCTAGCTTGGTCTTCCTGGAAGAAGTAATATGCAAGCTGAAGTTTGAGTGATCAGCAATAATAAATAATGATCATCCAGAAAGAAAGCTTAAAAAGTCAGGAAAGTAGTTCCAGGCAAGAATCAGTATGAACAAAAAGCAGAGGAATAGGGGAGGAAAGAGAATATGAGCTAATGGAATGATACTTTCAATTTCCTCATTTTATTTTATAGTATCAGAGATAGCTTATTTGATGCTTCTGTTCCTGGAAACAGGTTGTGCTGCATCCCATGAAATCTGTTCCAGGATCTGCTGCACATTTCATTTTCAATAGAAAGAGTATGCCCTTATAAATCTTCAGTCTATATTAAGCCAATTCTTGAGGTGACTGATTATGATTTTCCATTTTATAATGCTCAACACTATTCAAAAAGTCAGGGTAAAAGCATCTACTATTAACTTACTTTTCATCTGAACGTGGACACCACTGTTGTTCTGTGTCTTTGCTTTAAGCAGGGATGGGGCAACATCTTCAAATGCTAGCATCTTCCAAGGCTCATGTCTCCAGCAAGTGGTTTTCCTCCTAAGCGGAACTTTATGAACACTAGCCCACATGGACTGTTATAAAGCAGCTGGATTTAAGGGAAAAGTTTTCCTCAAGGAAAAGACATGGGCAAATGGTATGTACTATCCTCCAACTTAGAGGTTATGTAGACAATCTGAAGTTGGAGAGCAGAAAACATGTATACACATAGAGAAACACATTTTTACAGTGACATCTAAGGTGTTTCCTGTGAGATATTCTATGCTCATGCTAACAATGTTTACCTAAAAATCGGTTCTCCAAATTTATTATTTATTTATTATTACCATTATTTTTATTATAACATCAATAGCTTATACTTATTTAGCACGTTCTCTATGTCAGGCATTGTGTCTTCTCATCTAATTAAAAAAAAAAAAAAACAGAGACTTCCAGTGAAGATGGTGGGGTAAGAGGATCCTGGCTCACCTCATCCCATGGATACACCTAGGTAACACCCTATCAGAGTAAATAACCCAGAAAATGATCTGAAGACTGGCAGAATAGACTCTCCACAGACAAATGTAGAGAAGAGTCCACATTAAAAGAGGGTAGGAAGGGCAGACATGTGGTCAGGAGCCAAACTGACCTGCAGGACTGTCCACAGGAGGGAGGGATGAAGGAAGCATGGAAAGGGGAGAGAAGCATATCCCGCACCAGGCACCCCAGGCATGAGGGAACTGCATTGGGAAGACAAATTCCCATAACATTTGGTTTTGAAAATGAGAGGAGCTTGAATTAGCAAGTTTTTAAAATCAGTGGGACTTAGCACCTGGAACTTTAAAAATCAATGGCTGGGCTCTGGGAGAGCCTGGGAGTGATAGGAAACTGAGTCCTCACCCTTAAAAAGACAGTATAACAAATGGCCCCATTGAGATACCACATAAAAGCAGCAGTTTGAAAAACACCTGGGGAATATGGGGTGGGGAGATTTGTTTACAAATCTCAGAACATGTGCTGGAGGGGCAAGGATCTTTGGGAGACTTCTCCAGGAACAAAAGAGCTGGCAGGCATGATTTCCCTCCCCAGCCTCCCAGTCTAGATATATGGACACCTATGGGAACCAGTACAGCCTGTGAACCTAGCTTGCTAACAGCATGCCCCACCCCAGCATTCTTCTGCAGACATTCCCCCCAGCCTGCCCTCAGCAGCAATCCAAAGCCTTCTAGGACCCCTCTCACAGAAGACCCGCATAAACTTTGCTAACACTGTGCACCCTGCCCTTAACACTTCCTCAGCAGGAGTTCACCCAAAGTAGTGTCACAAGTGGCAGTGTGCAAGCAGCCTTGACAGGGGTCAGCACCACCCCAAAGTGACTCCTGACCGAGGGAAAGGGGAAGAAAACCAGACATAGCAGTTTGACTGTGGCCCTGACAGTGGGCTGGGGGCAGACACTGGGTCTGCCTATAAGTCCTGCCCACTAATTAAAGCATCTCAGGGGATAACACAGGAGGAGCACCCTGAAGTTTGGTGCAACTGCAGCTCTGGCAAATGCCTGGTCTGACCCAATTCAGGACCAAGGTGGCCCCATTCTGGCCCACTAACAACATAGGGACCAAATTATACACACAACAGGCAAAGAGAACCATTGAAAAAGACTGAACTAAAGGCAAACATGGTTCAGCCACAACAGTAGGGCACATGCAACACACATGAGACACCCTTGAAGCACCAGGTTCTGGTGAATAGGGGACAGTGCCTTGCAGGGCACTACAGGACCTTTTCTTTATAAGGCCACTATTTACAAAAGCAAGAGACATAGCTGACTTTCCTAACACATAGAAACAGACACAGAGAATTAATCAAAATGAGGGTGCAGAGGAATGTTTCAAATGAAAGAACAGGACAAAATCACAGCAAGAGAGTTAAATGAAACAGAGATAACAATATGCCTGATAGCGAATTTAAAGTAATAGTCATAAAGGTATTCAATGGACTCGAGGAAAGGGTGGAGGATATCAGTGAGAACTTCAACAAAGAGATAGAAACTATAAAAAAGAACTCATCAGAGATGAAGAACTTAATAACAAGTTAAAAATACACTAGAGGGAATAAATAGCAGACTAGAGGAAGAAGACGAGATTAGTGACCTGGAGGAGAGAGTAGTGGAAAGCAATCAAGCTGAACAGGAGAGAGAAAAAAGACTAATAAAAAATGAGAATCGATTAAGAGAACTCAGCAACACCATCAAGCATAATAACATTCACATTATAGGGATCCTAGAAGGAGAAAAAAGAACAGGGAGGCAGAAAATGCATTTGAAGAAATAAAAGCTGAAAACTTACTGAATCTGGGGAAGGAAACAGAAATCCTGATCCAGGAGGTATAGAGAGCCCCTAACATAATCAACCCAAGGAGGTCCACACCAAGATCCATAGGAATGAGAATGGCAAAAAGTCATGATAAAGAGAGAATTTTAAAAGCAGCAAGAAAAAGAAAACAATAACAAAGGAAACCCTATAAGACCATCAGCTGCTTTTATAGCAGAAATTTTGTAGGACAGAAGGGAGTGGAATAATACATTCAGAGTGCTGAAGGAAAAACAAAACAAAAACAAAAACACTACAGCCAAGAACACTGTATCTAGCAAGGCTACCATTCAGAATAAGAGAGAGAGAGTTTACCAGACAAACAAAAGTTAAAGGAATTCATGATGACTAAACCAGCCCTACAAGAAATGTTAAAGGAGACTCTCTGAGTGGAACAAAAAGACCATGAGGAAGAGCACGGAAAGTAGGAAACACAAAAGCAGTAAAATTAATTCTATAAATCTGATCTATAAAAATCAGTCAAGAGATTCACAAAATAAAAGGGTAAATTATGACACCACATACATAAAAGAGGGTGGGGGGGAGTAAAAATTTAGTGCTTTTAGACTGCGTTAAATCATAAGTGACCATCAACTTAATTAGGCAACTATATGTATAAGATATTGTATATAAATCTAGTGGTAATCACAAATCAAAAACTGATGATAGATATGCAAAAAAAAAAATAAAGAAAAAGGAATCCAAGTATAACACTGAAGAAAGCCAGCAAACCATGAGATAAGAGAACAAGAAAGGAACAGAGAACAAATACAAACACAACCATAAAATAAGAAACAAAATGGCAATACGTATGTACCTAGCAATAATTAATTTGAATGTAAATGGACTAAATGCTCTAATCAAGACATACTGTGATGGAATGGATTACAAAGCAAGACTCATCTATATACTGCCTATAAGAGACTCATTTCAGACATAAAGACAAATGCAGATTGAAAGTGAAGAGACAGAAAAGCATTTATCATGCAAATGAAGTGAAAAGAAAGTGGAATAGCAATACTCTGATATAAGACAGAATAGACTTTAAGACAAAGCCTGTAACAAGAGAAAGAAGGATACTATATAACCATAAGGGAATAAGCCAATAAGGATGTATCAATTGTAAATATTTGTGGACCCAATGTGGAAGCACCCTAATCCATAACACAGCTAATAACAAACATAAATGAAGTAGTCAATAGTAAAACAGTAAAGTAGGGGACTTTAACACCCCACTTAACACCAATGGATAGATCATTCAAACAGAAAATCAACAAGGAAATATTGGCTTTGAATGACACATTGGGCCAGATGGATCTAACAGATATATTCAGAACATTCCATTCAAAAACAGTGAAATACACATTCTTTTCAAGTGCACATGGAATATTTCCCAGAATAGATCACATAGTAGGCCACAAAACAAGTCTCAACAAATTCAAAAAGATTGATGTCATACCATGCATCTTTTCCAACCACAATGCCATGAAACAAGTAATCAACCACAAGACAAAATCTGGAAAGAACATAAAAACATAGAAGTTAAATAACATGCTACTAAACAATAAATGGGTCAGTCAAGAAATCAAAGAAGAAATTAAAAAAAAAAACACACAAAGACAAATGAAAATGAAAACACAATTGTCCAAAATCTTAGGGATATTGAGAAAGCTGTTCTAAGAAGGGAAGTTTATGGCAATATAGACCTACCTCAAGAAGTAACAAAAAATCTAAAAACAACAAAACAAAACAAAACAAAAAACTAAAATAACCTTATAGCTAAAGGAGCTAGAAAAAGAAGAACAAACAAAACCCCAAAATAGAAGGAAGTAAATAATAAAAATTAGAGACAAAATAAACAAAACAGAAAACTAAAAAAAAAAAAAAAAATGATACCAGGAACTGGTTCTTTGAAAAGATCAACCAAATTGATAAATTTTTAGCCAGACTCATCAAAAAAAAAAAAAAAAGGAGGGCTCAAATAAACAAAATCAGAAATGAAAGAGGAAAAATAACAACTGACACCAGAAAAATACAAAAGATTATAAGAGAATATTACAAAAAATTATATGCCAACAAATAGAACAACTTTGAAGAAATAGATGAATTCCTAGAAACAATCAACCTTCCAAAACTGAAACAGGTAGAAATAGAAAATTTGAACAGACCTATTGCCAGTAATCAAAAAATTCTCAACAAAAATCTAGGACTAGATGGTTTCACAGGTGAATTCTACCAAACATTTAAAGAAAGATTAACACCTACTTTTCTCAAAGTATTCAAAAAAAATAGAAGAGGAAGAAAAGCTTCCAAATACCTTCTAAGAGGCCAGCCTTACACTCATACCAAAAACAAAGACACCACTAAAAAAGAGAACTGTAGGCCAATATCTATGATAAATATGAATGCAAAAATCCTTAACAAAATATTAGCAAATTGAATCCAACAATACACTAAAAAAATAATTTACCAGAATCAAGTAGAATTTATTCCTGGGATGCAAGGATGGTCCAATATTCACAAATCATTGTGATACATCACATTAACAGAAGAAAGGATAAAAACCATATGATCATTTCAATAAATGCAGAAAAAGCATTTGATGAGGTACAACATCCATTCATGATTAAAACCCTCAACCAAGTAGGTTGAGAGTCAACATACCTCAACATAATATACACCTTATATGAAAAACCCACAGCTAACATCACACTCAATGGAGAAAATGAGAGATTTCCCCCTAAGATCGGGAACAAGACAAGAATGTCCATTCTCACCACTTTTATTCATCATAATACTGGAAGTCCTAGCCACAGCAATCAGATAAGAAAAAGGAATAAAAAGCATCTAAATTGGTAAAGAAGAAGAAAAACTCTCACTGTTTGCAGATGATATGATACTATGTATAGGAAATCCTGAAGACTCCACCAAAAAATCTACTAGAACTGATTAATGAATTCGGTAATGCCACAGCATATAAAATCAATATATAGAAATCTGTTGCATTTTTATAAACTGAAAATGAAGTAGCAGAAAGATAATTTAAGAAAAGAATCCCATTTATAATTACACCAAAAATAATAAGATACCTAGGAATAAACTTAATCAAAGAGGTGAAAGACCTATACTCTGAAAACCATAAAACACTGATGAAAGAAATTAAAGATGACAAAAAGAAATGGAAAGATATCCCTCCTCATGGACTGGGAGAACAAATATTGTTAGAATGTCCATACTACCCAAAGCAATCTACATATTTAATGAAATCCCTATCAAAATACCAACAGCATTTTTCACAGAACTAGAACAAATAATCCTAAAATTTGTATGGAGCCACAAAAGACCCAGAATAGCCAAAGCAATTTTTAAAAAGAAGAACAAAATAAGAAGTATAATAATCCCAGATTTCAATATATACTACAAAATGTAGTAATCAAAACAGTATGGTATTGGCACAAAGACAGACATATAGATCAATGGAAGAGAATAGAGTCCAGAAATAAATCTACACTTTTATGGTCAATTAAACTTTGACAAAGGAGGCAAGAATATCCAAAGGGAAAAAGACAGTCTCCTCAACAAATGGTTTTGGGAAAACTGGACAGCTACATGCAAAAGAATGAAATTGGACCACTTTGCTACACCATACACAAAAATAAACTCAAAATGAATTAAAGACTTACATATGAGACCTGACACCATAAAATTCCTAGAAGAGAGCACAGGCAGTAATGTTTCTAATATCAGCCACAGATATGTCTGCTGAGGCAGGGGAAACAAAAGCAAAAATAAAGATCAAAATAAAAAGCTTCTGAACAGGAAAGGAAACTATCAGTAAAACTAAAAGACAGCCTATTAAGTAGGAGAAGATATTTGCAAATGATATATCTGGTAAGGGGTCAGTATCCAAAATTTATAAAGAACTTATACAACTCAATACTCAAATAATCCAATTAAAAATGGGCAGTTGACATGAACAGACATTTCTCTAAGGAAGACATACAGATGGCCAACAGACCCATGAGAAGATGCTCAACAGCACTAATCATCAGGGAAATGCAAACAAAACTACAATGAGATATCATCTTACACCTGTTGGAATTGCTATAATCGAACACACAATAAACAATAATTATTGGTGAGGATGTGGAGAAATAGGAATCCTTGTGCACTGTTGATGGGAATGCAAACTGGTGCAGCCACTGTGGGAAACAGTATGGAATTTCCTCAAAAAATTAAGAATAAAATTACCATATGATCCAGTAATCCACTACTGGGTATTTATCCAAAGAACAGAAAAACACTAATTTGAAAAGATACATGCACCACTATGTTTATTTCAGCATTATTTACAATAGCCAAATTATGGAAGCAGCCCAAGTGTCCACTGGTAGATGAATCAATAAAAAGGGTGTGATATATATTTACAATGGAATATTAGTCATTCATGAAAAAGAATGAAATCTTGCCATTTGCAACAACATGGATGTATGGAGAAAGTATAATGCTAAGAGAAATGAGTCAGTCTGAGAAACACAAATACCCTATGATTTTACTCATAAATGGTATTTAAGAAACAAAACAAATGAACAAAGAAAATAAAAGACAAACCAAGAAACTCTTAACTATACAGAACTGATGAATACCAGAGTGGAGGTGGGTGGGGGATGGGTGAACTAGGTGAAGGGGATTGAGTACACTTATCACGATAAGCACTGAGTAACGTACAGAATTGTTGAATCACTGCATTGTACACCCAAAACTAATATAACACTCTATGTTAATTATACTGGAATTAAAAAATTTTTAAAATCACATAAAATTGTAATTTTCATTTTACAGATGTTAAACCTGAGACCCAAGAAGTTAAGTACCATGTCTAAAGTCACAAATCTGGGCTACCAATGAGGCAGCCTGACTCTAGGGTCTGTACTCTAACCATGGGCTATATTGCCTCTCAAAGAGGAAGCAGCATGAAGTAAGTGAACCTGATGACAATCAAAATTGCAATCATGATGTAGATGAAGAATTTTTAGACTATAATGGCTGGGAGTGGCTTATATGAAATTAAGCATGATGAATAATTAAACATTAATTTGCCTTCTGTGTATCGGTATCATTGTAAACTGTCTTTGTATTTTCTTAATTTGTAGCTTCTGTTACATGAAGCACTTACGTCCTCTGAATATGTGGGGTTTTTGTCCTTCTTATTATCAGTAGTTTTGGGCATTGGTGACTCCACCTTTAAAGTATTCAGGAAGCTTGAGTCGCATCTTAAATATAACCATGTGGTAAATGGTTTTTCTGGAATCCACTCATAGGATCAATTTAGAGCTGTGCACACTATAATTTTGAAGTGTTTTCATTCCTGGAAAATGATAATTTTATTTTGGATATTTATGTATGAAATACTTTATGACTGTATGATTCCATTAGTAAATGTACTGCTTCCATCTTGCCAACATTTATCACAAACAAAGATGCCTATCTTTTTGGCATTTTTTATTACTCAATATTTATTATGATAATTGCTATTGATTTTATTAATGCACTAGCATTCTATTTTTATATAATTTTTGAAACATCCAGAAAATTTAAATTGAAAATATAAGTGAGTAAAATGTACAAATCCTTTTAAGTGTTTCGTTTACTAAAGCAACATACATTTACTGAGACCTTTTTATGGGGGGGGCAGTAATGCATTTGATGCTTTGTGCACAATTAGAATACAGAAAATTAGTTCAGGCGAATGTAGAACTGTGACTTTTATTATTCTTACAGCTTGTTTTCCAAGGCTTTCAGAAATTGCCCTGTCTTAAGCAAATTATTGATCTCTTGTTGATTTTTTGGCATCTAGCTCTGCATCTAAAAAGTTGACTCCTCATGTTTAAGAGGATTCCTTCTCTTCTGCTCCATATTAAAGCTTAGCTCTTTTCTCCTAATCTCAACCAATTAGTTTTCATATAAGAAAATTCCATATAATACAAGTAGTGTTTTAATGAATTATCTGCTCCTATACCTTCTATGGTAGCTCTTTATTTTAACACATTCTCTTGGAAATGAGAATACTTTTATCTATCAGAACAAATATATAAATGAGCTATAATAACTAACATCTGAGTGTGGCATAAAAGCTTTGGCTATAGATGTTTCTATAGTATCTTTTTTTATATTAGTATTCATAATTCTATGATTATCACTATCCCTTAATGAAAATATCATATAATCAAGAGCTTTGAGGACCTTGTCAAGCAGGGTTGGAACAAGATTAAAGCATGTGAGGTACTTGCTTGGGCACAAAATTTAAAGGGACAGCAAAATACTCAGTAATGAAGGTACAAAAATACTCAATGCAGTACTTTTTAAAGTCAGTATTAATGCAAGAACATCCATGATGAACAGAATATCAAACTTTTAAGTAAAGACAGGATCAATATTACTGAATTTTTCTTTTGCCTCAGGCTCCACATGGCACTGGTGTCACTCATTCACTACATAGACTTAATATTCCTAAAATGTAAATATTTAATATTTAAGTATTCATTATCAATTAAAAACCTCAAACAGAAAACTAAAAATGACTTAACCTTTTTCTTGAGCTATTGTATAATGTAAAAAACCCAAAATATCAAAATAGCTGATTGAGCATAGGCATTCACCTTGTAGGGCTGTTAGGGACATTGAAATGGAGAAGATGAATTGTAATGGAAGAGTCTAAGAGGGTTTCAGAGGACAGTGCTTTTTTGAAAGGAGGATGATGGAAATGTATGACAAGTGTTGAAATAGGTGGGGGAAGAAGGTATGCAGGAGCTCTAGGGAATCCCAGAAACTAGAAATTGATTCAGAGTAGCCTGGAGTGAGAACAGGGGCCCAAACCAGGTATCTATGGAACACCTTTGGCTGTTTCCCAACTCTACCATTCTGACCCCAAACATGTGCATAGCAAAAGACAATCAGACATTTATTCTAAGACCTAAAAACTCAGGGTATTTCTCCAAGGAAGTGATTCAAGTTTACATGATTATGCTTCTAAATTCTGGCATGCAGGGGGGGAGCTCAAAGTCTGATGGTCTCTTGCTCAGTAAGAGGAAGCTATTCTTCAATGAACTCTGCATAGAGAGATGTTCCAGTAGTTAGGGGCCTGGAATCTGGAACCAGGATGCCTGGGGTTCAGTAGGGCTTATGAGAGTAAAAGGTTTCTCAATGATAAGTGCTCAGTTAAATTAATTGTTGTTATTGTTACAAATTCCCACTCAGGGAAGATGTTTAGAGGGAAATAGCCCTAACTGCATAACTATATAGAAAGCACACTACCTTTCTAGAACAAGGTTCAGTAAACCCTTTTTGTACAAGGTCAGATAGATAGTATTACTGGCTTTGTGTGCCATAATGTCTCTGTTGTAATTACTCAACTCTGTCTATGGCATAAAAGTAGCCATAGGCAAAACATAAATGGGAATGGTTCTGTTTGATTATATTTTTATTACAAAAGTACAACAGGTCAGATTTGGCCATTGGGTAATAGTTTGATGAATCCCCTTGCAAAAAAATGACTGGCTTTTAAATATAAGAGTAAAACAAAGGGCCACTTGACATCGAGGATATAGAAGACATTGTGAAGAATCTCCCAGGCATTTCTCCCTCAATGAAGAACTTGTGGTCTCAGATTCTGGAAGCATCGTGGGCAGATGGACTTTAGCTACCAGTCTCTTCAGTAGTTGCCTCGCTGCAGAGGGCCTCGGCCAAATCACAACCTTTCCTGGGGAGACCTACATCCAAGAACTGATTGGTGTGAGAGTGTATGTCTGACCATCTCTGTTCATCTGAGGATATTCTAAAGAATCATTCTGGATTGAGAGTTGTCCATGAGGTCAGTGGAGGCCGGCTTTGAGCCTGCACAGCAAATCAGTTTCTTTCACTGCTCAGCTCTACTTTTTTCCCCTGTCTTCTTCTGTTGTTGATCCCAAAGGACACTCCTTAATAAATACTTTGCATGCTAAACTCTATCTCATAATCTGCTTATGCAGGAACCCAACCAATGATTGGAGGAAAACAGGAATTCTGAAAGAGAAAGACCAAGATGAATCCACAGAAAATTGGACCGTGCAAGAAAAATAGAGAATCGAGAGACTTGAAGGTAAGAAAAATAAAATAATTAATAAAGCAATGTGCTCAGATTTTAGAAGACATTACAGCCATGAAATTATAAGAGATCTGTTAAAAAGAAAACCGCAGGCCCAAAATGGTTTAGGTTAAACCTCCTATTAAACTAAGACTTAATATCGAACCTAACTGCAGTTTCAACTCCTCAGAAATGTAACCTTTAATTAGTCAACATGCAATTCCCTGGTCAATTCTAGGAAATTTACTGATTCACCTTTTCTGTTCCCCATAGGGGGAAAGCCTTATCTAAACAATGCATTCCTTGCTAATAAATTTCTTTCTTCCTAATCTTTTTTTTTTTTTTTTTTTAATGCCCTCTCTCTGTCTTTAAAAACCTTTTTTGGTTTAGCTCAGTGGAGCTCCCCTCTACTTTGTGGGATGCTGCCTGACTCCTGAATCATTTAATAAAAACAATTAGATCTTCAAATATGCTCAGTTCAATTTTGTTTTTTAACAGATCTAAAAATAAATAAACTTCAAAAAATAAAGAACATAAAAGAACAGAATATAATAAAATACCTGAGGATCTAGGAAAAGTCAGAGAGGACCTGTGCAGCAAGACAATATTTTTTTTCAAGAAGAGTTTTGAAAAAGAAAAGAGAGGGCGCCTGGGTGGCTCAGTCAGTTAAGCGACTGCCTTCGGCTCAGATCATGATCCTGGAGTCCCGGGATCGAGTCCCACATCGGGCTCTCTGCTCAACGGGGAGTCTGCTTCTCCCTCTGACCCTCTTCCCTCTCATGCTGTCTCTCATTCTCTCTCAAATAAATAAATAAAATAAAAAAAAAGAGAGAGAAAATGGAGGGCACTAAGATATTAAAGAAATATTATCATGTATGTAAACCAAACCAGCAAACTAAACAGTGGACAGTATTTAATTTTCAGAAACAAATTTCCTTTTAAGCTTCACTTTGTGGAAAACCTTAATTGGCTATGAGATGGAAAATTCTTGTGGTTTCAATTAGTATTTCCTGATTTCTAATGAGACTGAGACCTTTATCACTGGCCATTTAGAAATCTCTTGTGAATTGTCGGTTCAAGTTTCCTGCCCATTTTTCTTTTACATTACCTGTCTTCTCTTTATTGATATTTATATCTTAGATATAAATTCTTTGTTGGTTAGGTGTATTGCAAATAACTTATGTCACTCTGTGGTTTACCCTTTCATTTTTTAGTAGTTTATTTTGATGAAGAATCCAATTTAAAAATCTTTTTCTTCATAGTTAGTGCTTTTTTTGCATGTTATATTCAAGTAATTTGCCTACTCCAAGTCTTGAAATATTCTTACATTTTCTTCTAGAAGCTTTTTTGTTTTGCTTTTTATATTCTCATCTGGATTTGATATTGTGTATGGTATGAATTAGAGATTATATGTGTATGTAAATGATCCAGAGCCATTTATGTATTTGTAGGTCTGTTTATTCTCCCTTTGTGCTGCAGTACCAGTTTTGTCATAAATCAAGTGATCGAACACATGTGAGTCTCTTTCTGGAATTTCTATTATGTGCAGTTGAAATATTTACCTATCATTGTGTCTATACCATACTGCTTACATCCTCTGAACTTTCAAGGTTATCTTGGTTATTTTTAATCTTTGGAATAGGCTTGCAAATTTGCACATATACACACATATACACAAAACTGGAGGAATTTTGATTGATATTCCTTGAAACAATAAGTCAATTTGGAAAGATCTGGCATCTTTACAATTCTGAGACTTTGATTATAACTATGGTACAACACTCCATTTACTTAATTTCTCTCGGTAATAATTTACATCTATTTTTTTTTTTTTCTGCAGGGATACCACATATCTTTTGTTTATTTAATTCTAGGAATCTTATGTTACTTGGTACTATTACAAGTGATACCTTTTTAAAAAATTCATTTTCTAATTTTAATTGCTAATATATTGAACTATATTTTATTTTTCATATTAAACATATACAAAATGACCTTGTTAAATCCACAGTTGTATTAAGATTCTATACATTCTTCTGTATGTCTGTATACAAAATGATTACTTCTATGACTAATTTTAGTTTTTGTTTTCTTCCTTTATAGTCCTTATACCTTTCTCCACCTTGTCATACTATGCTCAAAGTGCTCTTCAGAACAATGCTGAATAGAAGGGGTGGTAAAGATCACCTTTATCTCATTCTCATTCCAGGGGAAAGTTGTTCAGTATTTTACTATTTCACCATCTGTCATGATGTTAACTGATTTTTGTTTTTTCTTTTTTTGGTTGGTTGGTTTTTTTTGGTTTGTTTATTTTGTTTTTAGACACTATCAGATTAAGGAAGTTTCTTTATTTCCTAATCTATTATCAAATGACTTCCCTGCATCTGCTGAGATCATATTTTTCTCTATTATTTTTTTACTATGTTGAATTACATTGAGTTTTAAATAATAGATGCCCTTGAATATTTAAATGAAATGTTATTTGTTTGCCATATATTATCTTTTGTATATAGTGGTGATTTCATTTGCTTTTCTTTTTTTAATTTAGAATTTTCATACTATGTACAGGAGAGGAGTATGGTATTTTCATTTCACCTCATTTTCTCTTAGGACTCTATAATATTTACGTTGCTCTTTGATTTCTATCCTGCTGTTATCAATATTTGTTTTCCTAATATTTGGTCCATTTTTGTCCCTTTGCATGCCTAGTGATTTTTGTTTGATTCCAGAGATTGTGAAAATTTTTAGAAAAAAACCCTGAAGTACTAGAATATATAATATTCTTCCAGGAGAGAAATGCACTTTATAGCAGCAAGAACTGGTTTAATTATCTTATTCTTACTTTGGTCACATAGCCCTTTTCTAAGCCTAGTCTGTTTACCAGAAACTCTCTTTATCATTGGGCTTTGATCTTTGGTTTCTGTCCCGTTGCTCCCATAAAATTGCTAAAATCTTGAGAATGCTTTTGCTCAAATTCATATCCTCTCAGCCACAACTTCAGGATCATAGATTCCTCGCAGAGAAAAGGTAGTACCAAATATATGCTCACTTCTATGAATTTCACATCTCTCTGGGGTCTTGGCCCCTCAAGTCTTCACAGCCTTGGTAGCTTCCTTACACCTTCAAATTAATATTTTAAGTATTTTCCATTTTCTTTAGTTTTTTTCTGTATGTGGCTTGTTTTGAAATAAGTTAGTCCTCCATTGTTGAAAATAAAAATTCAATTGTTATATTCATTGTAGTAAAATTCATAAATGGTTTCCTTATTACTTTGGTGCTAATTTCAGTTTATGTAAAGGTAAGAATAATAGTCTCATTTATTTTTGGCTAAGGTCTTAAACATTGACTTTCCATATTGAAGTGTCAACCTATTTGTAGTTAATTTTTGTGATCACTGTGAAGTAGAGATCCAAATTTATTTTCTTCCTAAATAAAAACTGATAGTCTCAGTACCACACTATACTAGTCCATCCTTTCAACACTAATCCAAAATATTATCTCTGTTCCATATCAAATTAGCATATAAATAACAGTTTTCACAAATTGTTTGCATTCTCTTGCTCTATTTTTCTATCTTTGAGCCTGTACAACATCCTCTTAATTATATAAGATGAGATATTTGCAGTATACTTGTATCATTATGGGAATCATTCAAAGAAATGAAAATTTAATGATTCAGGAGAGTAGGAGAGTACTTCAAGAGCAATGACTTTGAATAGAGGCAGCCCCGATTTTGATAGAATGACAGGCTGAATATGTGGGTAAAGGTACAGGTTGCTTGGTAGATTTGGTAGTGAATATATGCTCGGTTGTATTTTCTTAGTAAAATTAAAAGGAAGATCACCAGACATTAGGATAATCAAAGAGGTATGAATATTTGAGACAGAACAAGATATGATATAAAACATTGTGAATAGTGGGAGAGGGTGGGCTTAGGGCAATGCAATAGGCCTGTTGATTCCTCAAAGCTCATTTAAAATTAGTTATCATGACTTTGGAGGGTGACCAGGCTGCATAGTTGTGAGTTTTCTCTAGTCACTGTCAGATTCTCAGTTGCAACATAGTGTAGATGGAGAGTTGGATTTAACCAGGGATGTGGTGGTAGAGATGACAGAAAAGAGAGAAAGCCAGGAATTGGAAACAGGAAACCCAAGAGGGCAGCTTTTGGTTTGTAGATGTTACAAAATAGTCTGATTGTAAAGGCAGATAAAGGTAAGAATATGATAAACACATGCTAAACTTTTACCCATAGACACACAGCATATGCACAAAATAATTAGAAACTCCAAGAAAAATCAAATCCAACGTAAAACCAAAATGCAAAAGTTCTAGTTAAGAAAACCACGTTCTACCAATGTAGTAAATTAAGGTTTGTTTCATCACTGTAAACATCAACAGAATGCTACAAATGGGAGTTGCAGTGATCTTTATGCTAACAGTATACCCCTTATAGTATTCCAGTGTTATGATACTAGAATACTAACACAACATCTGGCTTTGCAAGAAACAATACCTATATGGTTTTACTCATATACTGTTGTTCATGAGTTTTCAACTTAAAGAATCAAGAGAAAACATAGAAGACTTCATTGTGATTTCTTATTTAAATACACATACTATCTTTATATAAAAGTGATCATTAAATAAGATTCAAGGCAGAAGGGAGGATGAAAGGGTTGAGTCAAGATATAGAAAGCAGAGCCTTCATCAATAAATAGAAACATATTATTTAGTGTTAAAAAAGTAACCATTAGTGTAAGTGGATATTATCTAACAATATGCTGGGGCTTTCCTGTCCTGAATTGTTAGAGCTAATTATTAAATTTTCGGGAAGTTTTCAACTCTGTTCTCTGGTAGCTTGAAACTAGCCACAGACATTAGCGACTGCTACAAACTGGGGTCTGTCCTCACTTCAGTGAATCCATTGTTAAAATGTTGTATCACTGATATAACCATGGGACAATTATAAAGTGGAAAGAAGTGGCTTAGATTTAAGTAAATTAAACCCCCCTCTTTGAACTCTTATGAGGGAGTAATTTGACAGTTTTGAAATTGATAAATCAAGAAGTACAACCTTAAGCTGTTAGAAAACAGGAAAAGAAATAAAAACAGAAATGTTTAAAAGAAAGTAATTAAGGATTTACAACTAGGATTAAGAAGATTGGAGTGAGAGATTAGTATTTTGTTAGGACACTTTCTTTTCTAGAGCTTGTTCTCGGAAGTGCTGCTATTTGTATCAGGTGTTAAGCCTTCAAGATTACTTTGCGGAGTTGGAGTGCTGGCTGAGCAGACCCTCAGGGCCAGTGGTCCCAATGAGGTGTGCTCCATGGCATCTGGAGGTGGTGTTCCTACTGACAATGAGCAGGTGACTGGGCTGGAGGGGGAGGTCATGATGGTTGCATGGAAGGGGTTGGACTCATACAATATGCTAGCCTCAAAAGCAGTTTCGGGCACCAAGGAAGACCCTAATTTAGTCCCATCTATCACCAACAAATGAATAGTAGGCTGCATCTGTGAAGAGGATAATAGTGCTGTCATCTGGTTCTGGCTGCACAAAGGCGAAACCCAGCCATGCTCTAGTTGTGGAACCCATTACAAGCTGGTGCCCCACCAGTTGGCCCACTAAATCTTTGCACTAATTTACTTAAACTGTTACTGTAAAGTTTCTTCTTTTCAATAAAGACTAGCCATTGCATTGGCTCCTTCTCCAAAAAAAAAAAAAGAAAGAAAAAAAAAAACCAAAACAATAAAAAGGCATTTTCTGTTCTGTATGCTTATTAACACCACACTGGAATTTCTTTAATAAGTTTAAATATATTTATTGTGTAATTATAGATTTATAAATTAAATTTAAAGCCATTTTCCTAGATCTATGAAGCATTCCATGCATCTGATGTTACTTTCTCATTACTGCCAGTCATAATTTAGACATCAGAATTGAGAAATGCACATGAATATGAAATATAATTGCAAATGGTGTCTACCTTCACAGTTACCTAAATCATTTCAATGGGTTAAGTGCTTTTAGTTCACTCTATAGCCACTTATCAGGCATAAGCATGTTCCCGACATTCTCTGGGGGATTCTAATCTTCTCTGCTTCCTGTGGAAGTTCCCATTTGTCTTCCTATAAGGAAGGTAAGCATTTTTTAAGTACTGCTGTCTTGAGGCCAGCAGAACAAAACACAGGCAAGGAAGAAATCACAATTTTTGTACAGGTATGTTTCTGTAGGGGGGAAACAGATCTTGAAGTTCTAGCTAAAATTTAGTTTAGAATGGTATGAAAACTTTACTGTATCTCCCTTGTGTTCAATCTGGATAATTATTTTACTGCTTCCTTCACAAATTACCTGTCTTCTTCTATTTTTATTTTTATTAATATGAGAGTGTAGAACGTGTTTCTTACAGGGCTCTTTCCAGGAAGAAATGCATTTGCATGTTTTTCTCATTTGCAGGTTAATTCCTATGCAACTTTCAGTGTGAACTAGAGGACACAGCAGAGTTTTAAAGAGGGACTCCTGCTGGGGAAACAAAAAATTTGGTTCAGATATGAGTCTTGATGTGTCAAAATCATATGAAAAGGGGAAAACATTTTTGTTGTATCTTTTAGAGTTATAAAAATTGTAATTCACAGTTTTGCTTATGACTATATGTGACTTAGAAGAAATGTTAGTACTTGAAATAGGAATAATTATAGGGAATTTTTTAAATTTATTTATTTTAGAAAGAGATAGCAGAAGGAGCTGGAGTTCTGTCCTCGACCCTACTTTTGGAACGCAAAATGAAAGACACTGCTTGGAGTGTTGAGATAAAGTCTTAGGTCATTGGTGAAAATAATTATATAAAATTAAAAGGTGCTTCTTTCACTGTAAAAAAAAGAGAGAGAGAGAGAGAGAGAGAGATAGCAGAAGGAGAGGGAGAGAGAATCCTCAAGCAGACTCCCTGCTGACCAGGGAGCCCAACATGGGGCTTGATCCCAGGATCCTGAGATCATGACCTGAGCTGAAATCAAGAGTTGGATGCTTAACTGATCGAGCTGCCCAGGCGCCTCTTTAGGGAATATTTTTAAGTGGATTTAAACTTTGCCTTTTGGGGGAAGAAAACCTTTATATTTAAAACAATTTAAAAATTTGAAAATTACCTATGTGTTCCCCTAAAAAGAAACATAAGTGTCATAACTGACTTTTCAAATCTGTGTCCTAAGAAAATAATTTCGAATCTGTGTTCACAGTAAACAGAAACCTGTCACATTCAGTAGAAAAAAATTAGGTTTTATATTTGGTTGTCAAAACAGATAAGCGGCAACTGTGAGGCAAGATTAAATTTTATCTTTCCTTGGTGTACAATAACATAGCTAAAATTTATAGGCTAGGCCTAGGGTGGAGGTATTACCTATCAATTCTTAAAGTTTAAAATATGATTGTATAACTGAAACAGAATATTAAAGATAGAGGTTTCTTAATCATAATTTAATCACTTTCCTCCAATTTAGATGTAATAAAATTGACATAAACACACAATTGCAGTGTGTGATTCGTTCTCTATTGTGGTACTACAGAAACAGAGGAGAAAAGCAGTTAACTTAGGTTGGGGTGATTTGGGGAAAAAAAATCTCAAATGTGCTGGCCCTAGTAGTCACCCAGGAAAAGAATAAAGGAAATGCATTCCAGGTAGAAGAAAAAATACATAAATACGTTATTGAGGGTAGAGAATCTCTACCATTTATGTAACCAGTAAGAGAAATCCAAAAGACAACTGGCTTTGACAATAAAGTCATATTTATGTCACTTAACAAAATGTTACAAAATATAGTGGCCTGCACTTGGTGATAGGAATTAGTCTCTGGCTCTATTCTTTAACTATATCTAAGCTTTGTGTGTTGGTTTTTTTCCTCAACTAACAACATCTGGCTGCCCACAGCAGCTGGAAAATAAGTTTCTGTGTTGAAGTCTGATAAAAAAATACTTCTCATACAATATTAGAATGCAAATCTATCAGATTAATTGGGCCATGTGTTCAAACATGGATTTGCTAGGGGAATGTTATGAGTTAATTGTATTTAGCTTTGGATCCACTGACATTGGCAAGGGTTTTGGAATTATCATGATTGACCTATACATATAGGTGTCCCCTTGAATAAAGTGATGGGGTTAGCTCCCCATGAATCTGAGCAATTTAGTGTAAAGGGGTGGATGCCTTGGTACTGCAGGTACCATAGGAAGTTTCTACACCTACACATTGTACTTCCCACCCCCTCTTCTCTGTTTTATTTTGTTCTTATATCACTATTTATAATAACTTATATATTATTTTTCTGTTTTCTGTCTTTCCACAATGAAATGTGGACTCTCTAAAAGCACAGGTTTTTTTTTTTTTGTGGTCAGTTTTCTGATAAATCTCTAGTTGCTAATCAATAAGTATGACTTGAATAAATGAAAGAATAAATACAAGAAAGGAATCTAGGGCTGCTTTCACAATATGCATGACTGTGGATTTTGTGACCTCTAAAGACTGAGGAGTTGGGTTGAAGATCATATAACCAAGGATGGATACGTCCAGGGTTACCAAATATCCCAGGAAACTAAGCAAAGAAGTTTCCCAGGACACAGACATTTTGGTGATAAAATTGGGAGTGTCTGGAAAACTGGGATGAGTGGTCTCTCTACTATTGAGTTGCTTGAGAGAAACATGTTCAGAGAGTCAACACACTACAGGGTTGTAGAGTTTAAAAGAAAGATTTAGACTGCAAATATGTATTTGTTGAGTCATGATCATTTAAGTATTATGTGATTTTAAGGAGGTAGATGAGTTTTCCTAAGATTATGCAGATGTGGAAGAGACAATTCTGTTTCTGCCTAATGCCCAGAGTATAGGCTTAAAGGTCTACTGTGCATTTTGCTTTGCAGATGAAATGCAAGCTATAGAAGAATGGTCTAAAGATTACATAGGTCTGTCTCAGCTCTTGTTTTAAGGGTAAGAGTTCAAGGGGGTGTTTGAAGCTTCTACTCTCTCAAGATCGGCTAGCTAAGAAGGATTCCAGGCAGAAGTCTTGGTATGAAAGGGAATAAAATAAGATGGAAGGGATATCTTAGGACACAAGAGAAGTAGTTAAAAAGCAGATTTGGTTTTTTGAAGAGGTTAGCAAACTTTTTAAGATGAAGAAACTTTAAGTTGCCCTCAGTTCAAAACTCAGAATAAGCCACACGAAAAGCAATGTTTTCTTTGCTCTGCTGACAGCCAACCTGGTTGTAGTTGATTCCCAGGTCTGCAAGTTGCATTGTAGGTTTGCAAATAATGTGAGCATTTAATACTAGAGTTTGAGATATTGGAGTCTATGAAATACTGTCAGTGACATTGAAAGGCCAATGGATATATGGATCTCAATTATATCATAAAACATAGTCCGGGAATCTGCCAGAAGGCATTAGTGTAAACTATTATATTTTTGAAAATTTGTCTTTGTCTACCTTTAAGCATTTCTGAAAATTATCTGATAAATCTTATATATATTTTGTATACTCCTGTTTGATATTGGACTCTGTTTAAATATATCAGATTTGGCCATTCTCAGATATATATTTTTTCTTCCAATTTTAGCACTAGAAAGAGTCTTTGTTTCAGACTAGAATGTATGAAATTTGGGAGAACAACTTGAAAACCTCAGTGGAATTTTTTCTGAAGTACAGAAGAAATAGGGATTAAAGCAGAAGAGGCAACAATTATTTGAAGTGCTTTACATCTATAGCTTTCTTCAGAGAAACTTTTTTTTTCTAACTTGTGTTGTCCAAGTTGGCAGCTACTAGCTACAGGTGGCTATTGAGCATAGCATGTGGGGTGATTCAACTTGAAATGGGTTCTAAGTATAAAATACACACCAAGTTTTAAAGACTTAGTATAAAACAAAGAATATAAAATACCTCATTAGTTGTATTTCATGTTCATTTAATAAATTTTAAATATTAGTATAATACATTAATTTAAATTTAATTGATATGTTAATACAAAATTATTTAATATTGCAAAATACTCTCTAGCTCTATCCCTGTTGTTGCAAATGGCAAGATTTCATTCTGGCAGAATAATAATATTCATATATATATATGTGTGTATGTATATATATATATATATATATATAGTTATTTCTTGTGTTTTTGACACATTTTGACAGGTGTGAGGTGATATCTCACTGTGGTTTTGATTTGCATTTCCCTGATGATGAGTGATGATGAGCATCTTTTCATGTGTCTATTTGCCCTGTATCTGTATGTCCTCTTTGGAGAAATGTCTGTTCATGGCTTCTGTTCATTTTTAATTGGATTATTTGTTTTTTGGGTGCTGAGTTGTGTAAGTTCTTTATATATTTTGAGGACTAACCCTTTATGAATATGTCATTTGCAAATATCTTCTCCCATTCAGTAGGTTGTCTTTTAGTTTTGCTAATTATTTCCTTCAGTGTGCTGAAAACTTTATTTTGATGAAGTTCCAATAGTTTATTTTGCTTTTATTTCCCTTGCCTGAGGAGACATATCTAGAAAAATGTTGCTATGGCCGACGATAGAGAGATTATCGCCTATGCTCTCTTCAAGGATTTTTATGGTTTCATGTCTCACATTTAGGTCTTTAATCCATTTTGAGTTTATTTTTGTGTATGGTGAAAGAAAGTGGTCCAGTTTCATTATTTTGCGTATGGCTGTCCAGTTTTCCTAACACCATTTGTTGAAGAGACTGTCTTTTTCCCACTGTATATTCATTCTTTCTTTGTCCAAGATCGACCATATAATTGTCGATCACAATAATCTCTGTGTTTTCTGTTACATTCCATTGATCTATGTCTATTTTTATGCCAATGCCATACTGTTTTAATTACTATCACTTTGTAACATAACTTGAAATCTGGAATTGTGATACCTTCAGTTTTGTTTTTCTATTTCAATATTGCTTTGGCTATTCAAGGTCTTTTGTGGTTCCATTCTAAGAGGGAGGTTTATAGCAACACAGGCTTACCTCCAGAAGCAAGATAAATCTCAAATAAACAACCTAACCTACACTTACAGGAGCTAGAAAAAAAGAACAAACAAAACCCAAACCCAGCAAAAGGAAGTAAATAATAAAGATTAAAGCAGAAATAAGTGATATAGAAACTAAAACAATAGAACAGATTAATGAAACCAGAAGCTCACTCTTTGAAAAGATCAACAAAATTGAAAAACTTCTAGCAAGACTCATTTAAAAAAAAGAGAGAGGACCCAAATTACTACTGAAAGAGGAGAAATAATGACCAACATCACAGAAATACAAACAATTGTAACAGAATATTATAAAATCCTATATGCCACCAAATTGGACAACTTAGAAGAAATGGATAAATTCCTAGAAACATATAGCCTACCAAAACTAAAGCTGGAGGAAATAGAAAATTTGAACAGACCAATCACCAGCAATGAAATGGATTCAGTAATCAAAAAACTCCCAAAAACCAAAAGTCCAGAACCAGACAGCTTCACAGGCAAATTATACTAAACATTTAAGCAAGAATTGATACCCATTCTTCTTAAACAAGAACTGATACCCATTCTTCTGAAACTATTCCAAAAAAAATACAAGAGAAAGGAAAACTTCCAAAACTTCATTTTATAAGGCCACCATCACCCTGATAAAGACACTAAAGAAAAAAGAACTACAAGCCTCCCTGTTAAAGACACTATAGAAAAAGAGAACTACAAGCCAGTATCTCTCATGAATATAGATGCAAAAATCCTCAACAAAATATTGGCAAAATGAATCCAACAACACATTAAAAAAATCAGGGGTACCTGGGTGGCTCAGTCAGTTAAGCGTCTGCCTTCAGCTTGGTCATGATCCCAGGTTACTGGGATCAAGCGCCCAGTTGGGCTCCCTGCTCAGCAGGAAGTCTGCTTCTCCCTCTCCCTCTACCCCAATCCCCTGCTCATGCACTTTCTCTCTCTCTTTCTCACTCTCTCTCTCTCAAATAAATAAAATCTTTAAAAAAAACATTTACCACAATCAAGTAGGATTTATTCCCAGCATGTAAGGGTGGTTTAATACTCACAAAATAACCAATGTGATATGTCACATCAATAAGAGAAAGGATAAAAACCATAGATCATTTCAATAGGTGCAAAACAAACATTTGACAAAGTACAACATCCATTCATGATAAAAACCCTCTGCAAAGTAGGTCTGGAGGGAACATATCTCAACATAATAAAGGCCATCTATGAAAAACCCACAGCTAACATCATACTCAATGGGGAATAACTGAGAACTTTTCCCCTAAAGTCAGGAACAAGACAAGAATGTCCACTGTCACCACTTTTATTCAACATAGTGCTGGAAGTCCTGGCCATAGCAATTAGACAATATAAAGAAACAAAAATATCCAAATTGGAAAGGAAAAAGCAAAACTCTCACTACGAGATGACATGATACTACATACAGAAAACTTTAAATACTCCACCAAAAACTACTAGAACTGATAAATGAATTCAGTAAAGTTGCAGGATACAAAATCAATGTGCAGAAATCTGTTGCATTTCTATATACTAATAATGAAGTAGCAGAAAGTGAAATTAAGATAATGCTGAAATTCTGTAAAAGGATATCATTACAGTGTTTAAGTTTAAATGTGGTATTTACTGAATACTATATGCAATTCTAAATTAGAAAATATAAATAGAGATTATCTTTAATTTTATAATGATGACAAATATTGATATCATTCTTTCCATGAAAGGAATTATTTGAAATGCTTATTAAATGGTTATGTGCCTAGTACTTTTCTAAGTTGAAAACAAACCCATGAATTATTTATTATACATACTCTTTTTTACAGATCAGGCAACTGATACACATAGAGGCTAAATAAGTTGTATGAGATTTCCCAGCTAATCAGAGAGTAGATTGGGAAAATATTTATTCAAGTCTTTTGCCCATTTTAAAATCAGGTTGTTTGTTTTTTCAATGTTAAGTTGTGTAAGTTCTTTATGTAGTTTGAATATTAACCCCCTATTGGACGTATAATTTGTAAATCTTCTACCGTTCAGTAGGTTGCCTTTTCGTTTTGTTAATGGTTTCCTTCACTGTGCAAAAGCTTTTTAGTTTGATGTAATCCCATTTGTTTATTTTAGCTTTTGTTGCGCTTGCTTGAGGAGACTCATCCAAAAGAAGTATTATGAAAACTGATGTCAAAGAGTTTACTGTCCCTGTTTTCTTCTAGGGGTTTTAAGGTTTCATGTCTTACTTTCAGGTCTTTAATCCATTTTGAATTTATTTTTGTATATTCTGTAAGATAGTGGTCTAACTTCATTCTTTTACATGTAACTGTCCAGTTTTCTCAACACCATTTATTGAAAAGACAATTTTTCCTATTGTACATTCTTATCTCCTTTGTCATTTGGCTATTAAGAAAAAGACAAAAAATAACAAGTGTTGCAAGTATGTGGAGAAAGACAACACTTGCATACTGTTGGTGGGAATATAGATTGGTGAAGCCACTATAGAAAACAGGATAGAGGTCCTCAAAAAATTAAAAATAGGGGTACCTGGGTGGCTCAGTTGGTTAAGCGACTGCCTTCAGCTCAGATCATGATCCTGGAGTCCCGGGATCGAGTCCCGTATCGGGCTCCCTGCTGAGCAGGGAGTCCATTTCTCCCTCTGACCCTCCCCCCTCTCATGCTCTCTCTATCTCATTCTCTCTCTCAAATAAATAAATAAAATATTTTAAAAAATTAAAAATAGAACTATCATAGGGTCCAACAATTCCAGGTCTTGGTATTTATCTGAAGAAAACAAACACACTCCAATTCAAAGAGATTTATGCACTCCTATTGGTGCAGCATTATTTATAATAGGAAAGATATGGAAGCAACCCAAGTGCCCATTGATAGATGAATAAAGATGTTATTTACACACACACACACACACAAACACACACACACACACAAACACACACACACACAAACACACACACACAATGGAGTATTATTCAGCTATAAAAAGGAAATCCCACCACTTAAAACAACATGAATGGACCTAGAGAGCATAATGTTAAGTGAAATAAGACAGAGAAAGACAAATATGGTATAATTTCACTTGTATGTGTAATCTAAAAAAACAAAACAAATGAACAAACAGAACAAAAAAGAAACAGACTCAGAGACATAGGAAACATACTTGGGAGGAATTGGGGGGGCAGGCAAAATAGGTGAAAGGGAATAAGAGGTACAAACTTCCAGTTTCAAAAAAATAAGCCATGGAGATATAATGTAGGACACAGGGAATATAGTCAATAATATTGTAATAATTTGGCACAGTGACAGATGGTAACTAGACTTAGCATGGAGATCATTTCCTGAAACTAATAGGATATTGTATTTCATTTATACTTCAATACATTTAAAAAAAAAGAATAGACTGGGGATTCAGCCCTGGAATCAGAGTCTCTACCTAATCATCATGATATACTATCTCTCCTAACAATATTTTAATATTTAATATCTAAACGATCTTGACATTGATATAATATAGCCCACTATAATTAATTTAAACCTTACATGCACACACACACACACACACACACAATTTAAAACAGGCTAACATTCATTAAATACCGACCATGTGCCATAGACAATAATAAGAACTTTACATTTATTATCTTGTTAAACCTCACAACAATCCTTATGAGAGTTGTGATTCCCGTTTGAGGATGAGGAAGTTGACAACGCCACACAGGCTGAGAGCACAGGTTGGTCTCAAGCCCTGATTGTGCCTGAGGCCAGAGTCCTGCTCTTTACTACTCTAAAACGGGACGTATGTTGCATGATAAAATCTTGGATCCTTGGACACAACCAAAGATAGAGTGGTTATGTGAAGTTAAAGTACAGGACTGGCTGCAAATTTAATATGGAGTAAAAAAAAGGACAAACCACTGGGTGTAGAAACAGAATTAGATGGGGAAAATGAGTGAAAAGGTGCAAACAGGAGATAAGCTACTTAATTTTTTAAAAAAACTTAACCACATAAATGGGGGGGGGATTCTTGTACTTTTGCTGTCTTTCTGTGGTTTTCACTTGTAGGTTGGTTGAGACAAACTATCCATAACAACCCTCTTCTAGAAAAAAGATCCAGTCCATTTGGCAATTAGTGAGATAGGGACTTCAGAGGTTAGTAGCGCAGGCATTAAAGATATAGATTGTGCAGTATAGGCGGTTATAAAACCACAGATCAGACCTCTTCATCATTTTCGCAGGTGGTCTTTAGGACATTGTGAAGTGAACTAATCACTCTGTAGCAGAGGGTAAACTGAGATTATAAGCAGGCTATAGCAGGTGTGTGCTGCTATGTATTTACATTTATCAAAAGATTAATAATGACAGAGAAATGAAACACACGTTACCTATGAGGACCTTGTTGGGTTTAGATCCTATGTTATAACATGGTATCCTTATGGTGTGAATCTATGAAGTAGGTATTAGTCCCTTTTTACATTTGGGAACCTAAGGCACACCAGATTATGTAATTGTCAAATATCACATACATAGCAAGTAACTGACAAAGTTCGGCTCAAACACAAGTCTTTTCTATTTCAAAACTCAGTTGTTGCAAAGCAGTGGTTCCCCAGGGGAGTAAAATTTAGCTGGAGACTTGCTGATTCTCATGCATATATTCTTTATTCTTTTAGAAAACTCATGGTTTCAAGTTTATGGCTGACTCCATTCTTGATACATAATGGATTAAAAGCTATTGGCATGGGGCCTCATTTTTAGAAACATTATCATCATAACCAAAAGGTATTTATTTGGACCTTGTTTCAGAATGATTAACCAATAAAAATGACCAGATGCATCAAAGATGAATAGCATGGTGGCAGACGTGGGCCACACAACTGAATATTTTGGACTACTGAGTACTGTTTTGTACTGAGTGTATTTTCTGATAATGCTGTCTTGTCTTTATATTTTGAGTAACTGTTAGGAGGAAAGCTTCTCCAATTCTGGTATGTTTTTCCAGTAGAAATTCATATCAGCTTGACATTCCTTCCACTCACTCTGTCCCTGGGCCTGGGGGGAAGTGGCCAAACATGCAGTGAATTTAGGAAGAGTGATCTGTGCATGCTTGACTTGGCATTGTCCTTTCCTCTTAGGAAGCCAGGCAGCCTGTGGAAAGCACACTCTCTATTCTTCCCCAGGGCCCAGCCTCCTGAATGAGGCCACCCCTGCTGTGACTGGAGGATTATGATTGCCTGTTTCTGGGCTCTGATGCCAGGTGCATTTCAATCTCCCATGAAGTTCTGTCTCCCAAACTAAACTCAATCAACAATAAAGGTGATATTTTAGTCTCTACAGTATTGGACTTTTTCTTTTTCTCTCTTGGTTCAGAATTTGAAAGGATAATATAGGTGGTATTTATCTTATCATTCAAAGCCCCCAATATTTGGTGTACTTTCTGAGAAAATCAATGGATGAAAGAGGCAGTAGAATTTACAGATTCGCACGTGGAGAGTTTTTGTTGTGTGTGGCTTTGGGCTTCCCTGTATGAACAGCAAATTGTGATTTTAGCAACTCTTCAATACTGATCATAGGCTAGGTGGGATTTTGTAGTTGTGAGGGTTAAGATGACCACCTGATATTTAATCTTGGAGAGTGATTGTGCTTATGGTGACTCTGTCCATAGATCCATGGCTTTTTTCATGGGGACCTCCATCCTTATAAAACAAATACAAAATCTCATCCCCTGAGAGCAAAAGTTAAAGAATGATCTGCCTAATCTAAAGATGGCGTAGGGGTGAGAGTCCTGAACAAGATTTCCAGCTGGCTGGTGCCTCAGGTTGCAGCCTGAGCTGAAACACAACTTTTCTAAGAATCATTGACTTAGGCTAAGGCTAGACTAAAGGGGAAAAACTTTAGGATAAACATGAGGGGGCTTATAATGAGTTCCTTAGAGAGTCTATGAGTATAGGATTTAAATGGCCAGGGGCTGTTTTCTAGTTACTACAAAGCAGTGAGGCTCTCCCTTTTATTTTGTTAGTCCCAAAGCCTAGCCTGACTGTGTAAAATTAGGAGCCCCAACTTCTGTTCTGCAATGGGGTCCAGGAAGAAAACTTTGGAGAGGCCAACCTTAAATTCAAGGGCATAATTAGTGTGGTGGTACAGGTACAGTCTGCTCCCTGAGGGAACATGCATGAGAAATTTAAAAAAAAAATGAACACAGAATTAAAAGACCATGACCTCTGGAGCACACAGCAGGCTTATTGGCTCTCACAGCATCTGTAAAGAGATTTCAGAAGCATCAGTAGCAGCTTCCATTCAGAAATCTGCTAAAAGTGATTTTGCAGCTGAAACAAATGTAAGACAAGGAGAAAGCCTTCCCTAGGAGGCATATATCTCAGGCTTAAATGATTCCCTAACAAGAGACAATCACAGACATTTTTGTGGGGCACACACTAAAAAAATTTTTTTTCACCAGGTATTTTAAGGGCCAATATTACTAGACAGAGCTAAGCTCCAATGCAGACTAAAAATCATGAAACCATAGCTCACAGGAGGTGATCTGATTTGAATACACTGAATCAAAAGTGTATTTGTGTCTTATTGGCGTTGTAACAAATTATCACATATCTAGTGGCTTAACACAACACCAATTTATTATCTTACTGTTCTAAAGGTCAGAGACTGAAATGAGTCTTATTGGCTAAAATAAAGGGTTAACACAGTGGCTTTCCTTATGGACTCTCTAAAGCTGAATCTGTTTCTCTGCCTTTTCCAGATTCTAGAGGCTGCCTGCATTTCTTGACTCATAGACCCTCCCTCATCTTCAGAGCACATCATTCCAACCTTTGCTTTCATTTCATAGCTCTTTTCTACTTTGAACCTCCTGCCTCCCTCTCATATGGACCCTTTTGTTTACATTGGGATAGTCCAGGATCATCTCTCCATCTCAAGATTCTTAATCAAATCTCCGACATCTCTTTTGCCATATAAGTAATATATTCATAGGCCCAGAGATTAGGATGTGGTCATCTTTGGTGGGGGGAGGGTGTCATTATTTAGCCTACCACAGGAACAAAAGGTGTCTCAAATAAGATCTTGTGACTAGCCCTGTCTACAAAGCAACTCTTCAAGAAGAGATGGATATTTTTATGCATTTTGTGATCAGACATTTTCAACTGTCATTTAATCTAGTTGAAGGGATTCTGATATATTAGTGAATATAGGTGGACATAAGTTGGGATAAAAAATAGAATAAGAAAACATTTTTCATTCTTGACTAAATGATGGCCTTGGATTATTGTGTTGTTATGAGTCATTTCTGAAGTTTGAAGGCCAATATCCAAACAGTCAAATGTGGAAACAGGAAGGGCTCCAAAGAAGCAAAGACCTCATGGATAATGTAACATGGATTTCCTCTCCCAAAGGGCCTGAGTATACACCAGGATGATCTAGGAGCAAGGATTAGTCTAATAGGTTCAGAGAACTAAAAGTTGGGACATATTAAGAAAGCCTTCTTCCTGAGTTCTGATATTTCCTTCTTTGCTTAAGATAGCCGAATTGTATAATAACATGGTCTCCTCTCTACCCATTTACTCAATCCACCTCCTCTGGGAAGTTGGAGTTATTTTTCTGAATGTATATTGTTGAAGAAAAACTGAGAGGGCTGGTTCAACTTCAACCTTCTAAGTGCTTTGGAAGCTCACCTGCTCACAGAGAGTGGTGGGTCTTCATTTTTTTTCCAGGGCCAGTACTCGGCATGTAGTGAGAAGCCTGCCTTGGTCTAGCACTGATGTAATTTCGTAGGTATGTCTGCTTAATTCTAGGATTCAATTACTGTACCCATTTGTCTTATTTCCCAATTTCTAAAAGTGTCCAGTGAGGATGGAGGATTTTATTTGGTCGTGTAGAGATTACTGAAATGCTGAACAACAGGAAGGGACATGATCATTGAATTAGCCCAGGATTTTCTAAACTATGTTTCATGAAGCATCTCGGTTTTAGCAAACACTTTTTAGAGGTGTTTCTCAGAAAAGCTGTTCTATATTAAAATATATTGGGAAGCACTACATTAAACAAATACAAATAAGGGTTTTATTTTATTTTATTTCATTTAACCTGCAATAGGAATTCTCAATGCCTTTGATATGCTAATATGTATTGTGAATCTCTGAAGCACACGGAGTTTTTGAAATGTATTTTTCCATAGATCATTTTTTTGTTTTTCCATAGATTAATATTTTTTCCCTTAGGGTTTAAAAAACTGATCTACAATATTTGGAATCTTGGCTATTAAGTTAAACATGTTTTCCAAATATATTAGATTTTATTTATATTGAAATGAAATTTCTTCAGTGACCTTGCAAAAATCATATCAACTTGTAATCCCATACTCCAAATAATTTTTTAAAAATATTATGGGTATACAGAATAACTATAATAACTAATGAAGACTGCCACTATGGGAAAAACACAGACTTAACACTTTCTGCATTAGTGAAAACACTAAAAAACAGTATTTAAAAAACTGCATATTAAGTTTTTAAAATATGATGAAAACTTGGCTAATAAATTACCCAGTACATTTAATCTCACACGTCACAAAACTCCAAATGAGAAAAAGCACACTACATTAAACCTCATGAGCTAAAAAACTCCAAATGAGTTTCTGTGCATTGGCAATGACACGAGGAAAAAATGCTTTGTTGTGCATTTTCTAACTGTGGGATATTACTTCTTGTTTCATAATAAAGTCAGTTGATACAGTCTTTTCTCCTTTGCATTTTGGATTTCTTATAAAAGTGTCAACTTAAGAAGCTACAAAAAGCATATCTTGGATGAAGCTAAAGAAAGAAGCATCAAAATAGAAAAAAAGATACTAATAGAACTTAATATAACAAAAAAATTATCAAAAAGATAAGGCCATTAAATAGACAAAAATTATCAAAACCAAAACCTGGTTCTTTAAAAAAAACACTAAAATCAACAAATTTCATTCAATATTAATCAAAAGAAAGGGAAGTCACAAACAGAATTTTTTTAAAAAAGGGAAAGAGGGGCATGTGGGTGTCTCAGTCGGTTAAGCTTCCAACTCTTGATTTTGGCTCAGGTCATGGTCTCTGGGCCTTGAGATCGAGCTCCATGTGGGGCTTCCAGCTGAGCATGGAGTCTGCTTACGATTCTCTCTCTCACTCTTAACTATAGGGAGAAAACTGAGGGTTGCTGGAGGGGAGGTAGGTAGGGAGATGGGGTAATTGGGTGATGGGCATTAAGGAAGGCATGTGATATAATGAGCACTGGGTGTTATATGTAACTGATGAATCACTGAACTCTACCTCTGAAACTAATAATACACTATGTTAATTAATTGAATTTAAATAAAATTAAATTAAAAAAAAGATTCTCTCCCTCTGCCCCTTTCCCCTGCTCCCACACTCTCTCTCTCAATAAAAATAAAATAAAATAAAATAAAATAAAATAAAAAGGAAATAAACTATATGGAAAATAAAACTAAAAATTACAAGCAAATGCAATAAACAATTTTATGCCACTAAACTTGAAAGATTAGATGAAGAGATTAATTTCCTTGAAAATTTAATCTAAAAGTCCCATTTTAAGAAGAATTAAAAAATGAGCAAAGGCATTCCTGAGTTCAAATTTCCCCTAGCCAAAATTCCAAACACTGTTATTTTGGGCAACCTCATATCAAGAAAGATATGCCCTAAATTTTATAAGCTCTCTAGATAATCGATAAAATGGAAGATTCACAAATTCATTTACTGGGTATGATATAACTTTGAAACAAGAAAGAGATTAAACTGGGAGAGGAAAATTATAGGCTATAAATGCAAAATCCTACATAAAACAAAATCCTATAACACACTGACAAAAGGAATTTAGTAATAGCGCAAAAAAAAAGACACAACTAGATTTATTTGTAAGCAATAGAAAACCCATTAATATAAATCTCAACATTAAAGGAAAAAAATGAGGGGCGCCTGGGTGGCTCAGTCATTAAGCATGTACCTTTGGCTCAGGTCATGATCCCAGGGTCCTCGGATCAAGCCCCACATTGGGCTCCTTGCTCAGCGGGGAGCCTGCTTCTCCTGCTTGTGCTTTCTCTCTCTCCATCAAATAAATAAATAAAATATTTTTTAAAAAGGAAAAAAATCATATAATCAATTTGATTGCAATGATTAGATAGTTGCTAAAAACAGTTGGTAATATTCAAACCTTATCGGTGATTGACAAAATGAAAAAAAAATTTTTGTAAACTAAAATGTAACATTTAACATCCTTAACCTATCACAAAGTAAATCTCTTTCTCCCCCCAATTATTCTCTGTATTTCTATTTTTTAATTATTTTAATTCAATTAATTAACATCTAATGTATTACTGGTTTCAGAGGTGCAGGTCTGTGATTCATCAGTCTTATATAATACCCAGTGCTCATCACATCCCATGCCCTCCTTAATGTCCATCACCCAGTTGCCCCATCCCCCTAACCCCCCTCCCCTCCAGCAACCCTCAATTTGTTTCCTATGATTAAGAGTCTCTTACAGTTTGTCTCCCTCTCTGGTTTTATCTTGTTTTATTTCTCCCTCTCTTCCCTGCTGATCCTCTGTTTTGTTTCTTAAATTTCACATATCAGTGAGATCATTTAATAATTGCTTTTTTGACATCATACTTAATGGAAGCAATTGATGTTAGGAGTGATTGTTTTAATTTTGTAACATGGCAAAAATTCTTGCCACTACCACTTTTTTCAGCATAGTACTGGATGTAGTCAATGAAATAAATCAAGAGAAATAAATAAAATATTATTGACTAAATAATAAATTGATAAATTTAGTCATTGATAAAATGACTAAAAAAGACCTCAGAAATTTAAAGAGGATATACTACCACACTACTACATAATAAAGAAACTCAAAAAGGTTTTATGGATGAAAATCAATACTTAAATATAAATTATATTTCTTAAATTAGGAGTAAGTTCTTAAAATGTGAACTTCTTGCGGCACCTGGGTGGCTCAGTCATTAAGCGTCTACCTTCAACTCAGGTCATGATCCCGGGGTCCTGGGATCGAGCCCCGCATTGGGCTCCCTGCTCAGCGGGAAGCCTGCCTCTCCCTCTCCCACTCCCCCCACTTATGTTCCCTCTCTCGCTGTGTCTCTGTCAAATAAATAAATAAAATCTTTAAAAAAATATGAACTTCTTAAAAGACAAAAAAACTCATAATAGCAAAAAATGTTATCTAGAAATAATTTTTGTAAAACTGGACACACTGGGCAGCAAACATCTAAGTTTTAAATTTGTTTCTATACAATTAATCGTTTTATGTACCATTTATTGAACAATAAATGATGCCATTCAGAGATATCCTTATAGTCAATACAAATACAAAACATCATTTTGAAATGATATACATCAACTTTCAGAACAGTAGTTATTTCTAGAGAAGTAACAGGATAGAGCTTTAGGTGACAATATAAGTTTATTTTTTCCATTTTTTAAATTTAAATTCAATTAACCAACATATAATACATCATTAGTTTTTGATGTAATGGTCAATGATTCATTAGTTGAATGTAACACCCAGTGCTCATCACATCACGTGCCCTCCTTAATGCCCATCACCAGGTTACCCCATCCCCCACCAACCTCTTTTTCCGCAGTTTGTTTCCGGGGTCAGGGGTCTCTCATGGTTTGTCTCCCTCTGATTTCTTCCCCTTCAGTTTTCCCTCCCTGTCCCTATGATCCTCTGCGTTATTCCTTATATTCCACGTGTGAGTGAAACCATACGATAATTGTCTTTCTCTGACTGACTTATTTCACTTAGCATAATCCCCTCCAGTTCCATCCATGTTGATGATAATATAAGTTTAAAAAAAAAAAACTTTTAAAAGAGATCAATTTATTTTTAAAAGGATTTGTTAGAGATATTTTGAAGAGATCTGCACTTCCTTATGGCACCAGGAGCAATTGTATCTAACTGTTTTAAATTAGTTTCAAATATCTTTTAAAAGATATTTGAAAGCATCACTTCATCATGTGAAGTGAGTAAAAGTGAAAGGAGTAAAGCATCACTTCATCATGTTAAGAAAAACAGTATTTTTCTTTATATTATCATTGGCAAGGCACAACTGTGAACTAATTTTTAAAATTTTCTCCATAAATTTAACTAATCACACAGCACAGTCCCCTCAATATCTTTCTAGCCAGAATTAGGCAAGGTGACATTTGTAATTGTGAAACATAAAATAGCTAACTAGTCTAACTTGGGGTCAATTCATTGATCTTGGTGTCCCGGTGATAATATTCAGATCAATATGGACAATAAACTTTAGTTTTGTGATAGCCCTTTTTTCTATAACTTAGGTTCTAGAAAATAATACTTTAGAGTATTTTACAAATAATATCAGGCCCCAAATAAAAAACCCTGAGTGCAGATGTTTATGCCCATTTGTGGATACTTCAGTCGGTGTTATCTAAATGTGCATCACAATGAGAGAAGTGTACATTTTCGATGAGGCATGATCTCAGTTTAGTTCTTACATGAACTGCATGAAGTTTATTTCTATTTTACAACTAAAGAATAATCAGTTTAATAAAGGTTAGGGAACTTTCTCAAATGTGCACAGACAGATTTTAAAAAAATAGTTCATAAATTGTAGCAGGGAATTAAGCCAGATTTGTCTCATTCCAAGTCCTGGGGTGGTTCCACTGTAACTTACCAAACACTAAAACACACCAGTGTTAGGCTATAGTGTCTTAGGCTGGATGTCTTAGGTTGGAGGGTCATTATGGAGAACAACTGATGAGTGACAAAGTATATTTCAACTTATGCCTAGAAGTTGCCATAGTTTCCTGCTGCTTTATTTCCTGCTCACTGCCTTTGATCCATCAAATTCTGCTGGAGAAACTATTCTGGCCATAAAACCTGAAATGCACTGCTTGGGCTGATACACTCTGACCCAAAGCAGGTGGAGGTATTGCAGTACCCTGGAGGCTCTGTCTGCTAAAATGGTGAATTGCTTCCTCATGTCATCTTTTAATTTGAATGCAGTCCCAGCTTTGCTTGGCTCTCTTAGTTTCTCCAGTTCTAGCTTTCACTTTGCTTTCTTTTTCATCCATTTTCTATGATAGATGTTCTCTCTGATGATAAATTTTGATGGAATATACATTTTTGTAATTGATTTTTCAGAAAATTCAATCTATCTGCCTTCTAAAATTCAACTATCTGCAGTGATGCTTTAAACATCTCAAAAATTCTCAAGATTAAGGAGGTCACTCTAGGTTTCAATATTATTTTTAAAAAGTCAATGTTAACATTTTTAAAAAATTCATGGCTTATTTTGATTTCTATCTGTGGTTTCAGAATTATCTTAGGTTTGATTCATCTCATTAACATTTTAGATTGTGGATTTGGCATTATAAAAATTAAGGACTTATTTTCATAAGATTTTATATATTAATGAAGCTTTATATATAACATTTCTCTCCAAATTTTATATATTAGACTCTAAACATTAAGAGGTTCTCATATCATATGAAAATGATCAAGACCAAGAATGTACCACTATAAATTCTGCTGTCTTCTCTTAATTCTAGAAGATAGTTTGTCATGTTAATGAAATATGCTGTGAAGATGTGCTGTGGGTCTAGTACTTAGGGAAACTATGATATCTCCTTTTGTTACCAATCCCTCTTACTGTTTTTTTTTAAAGGAGAAAGGGTAACATTAAAAATAAGCTCTAGGACGCCTGGGTGGCTCAGTCGGTTAAGCGACTGCCTTCAGCTCAGGTCCTGATCCTGGAGTCCCGGGATCCAGTCCCACATCAGGCTCCCTGCTCAGCAGGGAGTCTGCTTCTCCCTCTGACCCTTTCCCCTCTCATGCTCTCTCTCTATCTCATTCTCTCTCTCAAATAAATAAATAAAATCTTAAAAAAAAAAAAGCTCTAGATGAGTTGTTCTTTTTTTTTAAAGCATGCCCTAAGAAAAAGTGAAAAGAAAGTGAGATGAAACGAATAAAGTATATATATTTTAAATTTTTTCCTAAAGTAGACTAGGATAATTCAGGCAAGTCATCATATTCAATAGAAGTGATGGGAATCCCTTATTGTGGACTTTCTACTATGTGATGAGCACTCTCATTTAAGCTCACGTAATCTTCACAGCAAACCGCATCTTCACAGTTCACTATGATTGTGATCACCATTTTCCAGGAAACTATATAAGTTGTTGTTTGCTCAAGGCCAGGTGGCTAGCAAATGTGCAGTGAGGATATAGACCCAGTCATCTTGGACTACGAGCCTACACTTGTAATTATGCCATAATGCCATGGTGAGTTTTAGAAAGCCATTTGCTAAACCGGATTAGCATTTTACACATGATAAGCACAGTTTTTCAGTTTGTAAGACATGTGAGACAATAGCCAACATGCCAGTCAGAAGCCATGGAGTCTTGGTATATTCATGAAAACCAAGTTAGGAGGTAATTAGGGAGATACACAATCATTTGTCATCTTGACTTAAATATAAAGATAATGAAATACTTGAATTTGAGAAACATTTACACAATACAAATGAAATTATTATTAAATCATTATACTTATGGTTTGTAGGTTACCTGGTAGAGAAAGTTATATAATCAATGCAGTCTTTTTTTTTTTTTTTAAGATTTTATTTGTTTATTTGAGAGAGAGAGCAGAGCAAGAGAAAGAGAGCATGAGCGGGAGGTGGTGGGGCAGAGGGAGGAGAAACAGGCTCCCTGCCGAGCAGGAAGCCTGACATGGGGTTCAATCCCAGGACCCCGGGATTATGACTTGAGCGGAAGGCAGACGCTTAACCGACTAAACCACCCAGGCGCCCCTGCATTCTTCTGAGAAGCATATTTTTCATATTTAAATGTATGTAATGTCTTTTATTAGTGTCATGAAAACATTATTCTAAAAGCTGATACTTTTCACCAAACTTATCCCAACTTTTCAAAAAACAACTTATTTTTAATATGGAAGAAAGATATAAATGACCCAGCATGATTTCTCCTGACTGACAGCTGTGAATTTACCTTCATCTCAAATCCAGAAATACGATAGGTATGACTCAACAGTATGGATGTAATCACCCAGGCATTTAAAGGGTTAGGTTTTCTTATTGTATAGTCAGCCCTTCTTTTTCATTAAGACAGCAACTATGGAAGAAAAAGCAATTTATATTCCAAACTGAAGGAAAATAGAGGTCACAGACCTGTTTGAATGAAAGAAAAGCCTGGAACAAGAAGATAACAATTTTACCTGTAAGTTTCTGAATTATTCCTTAAGGTGGGGAAGTTGAGATATTTAGTCCTAGTTAGGAAGCTGACCAAAGCAGGCTGCTGTTAGTCAGATCCTGAGGTGCCCAAGAGAATAGGTGTGAGCTGGAAATGGTCATGGAGTGAGAAACTGGACAGACGTGAATGGAAGAAGGCTTGGCTCTATAGTGCATTTGGCCCATAGTGTAGGGGTTGGGTATTTTGACTTAAAAAAAGAAAGGGTCAAAGTACATAGGAAAGTATGCTGGTAAATATGAAGATGTTACTTATTTCTAAGTAATAAAGTTAAAATAAGTGTAAGAAGGCAATAAGAGTGTTAAAACGAGATTCTAGAATTTAAAATTAGACAGATTTTATAAAATGTATTCAATGAATTCTTGGATTCATCCATGCATGCATCCATCCATTCAACAAAAGCCCTTTGTGAAATAGTCAGATGCCAGGGATTCTGCATGAATAAAATAAGATACGGTTCCTATCTTCATTATTAATCTTAGAGTCTGCAGAGGAATAATTTAAACAAATAATCGTATGTAACTAAATAGTTATAACTGAGATACATGCTATAGATGCCAGGGACAGGATGTCATGACAAAGAATTAACAGTGCAATTTAATCTATACTGAGGGGTGGATGATGAGTGAATATAGCCCTGAGCAAATGTCACTTCACCTGAAAAAGAGGGAGACAGCCAGAAGATGAAACACAGAAAATGAACTTCCCTGTAAACATCCTGATTATATGAAGAAGAGAGACAAGATCATTTTGGCTGGACTAACAACAGAGGAAGTCGAGTGACATGAAATGATTTTGGAAAAGGTAAGCAGTAGTCAGACCACTCAGGGAATATTAAAACACTAGAATTATTCAAGTTTGTTGGCCAAAAAATTTCCAAAAGGAAGACAGACCCCAATCTACATATAAAAAATAAGTGTTTCAGGAAAATAAGATTCATAATGTTTAACTTTGTTAAATAGTCTAACTAAATTAATAATAATCACAATAGAAAAAAGATCTGTAAACTTCCAGGTAGAAAGAAAAGAGTCCCCTCCAATTATAAGTGGAGACAACCAACCTGGCTTTAGACTTCCATCCAAAACATTCAATGCTAGAAGGCAAAATAGTAATTCATGGCATTTTAATATGGTTATACTAGTATTTTTTGTTTGTTTTGACAATGTTTTTCTAATTACAGACACATTTTTATCATTTTACCTTTTAATTATCAGCATTTAGGTTTGTGTTTCTCACACAGCATATATAAAAATGAATGCATTGGCACATGAATGGAAGGACATAAGTAAAACGAGCTTTATGTGTTGGTCTACATAACTAATGTTATTAGAAGCTTTCTTGCTCCTCAATAATTTCTGCATCTGATTTATTAACAAATTAAATAATTAGAGTGTCTGTTCTTTGGCTTAAACCAACAAATCATTTTTTGAACAAATGCAAATATAAATAAATCTTTTTTTCATTAACTGGTATGAATTGATTTTGTTGAGCCTCTGCTAAGAACAGGTTTTAATTTGTATACAAAAGTATTAGTTTGATGGTAAATTTAATAGTATTAGAAATAGGAGACTAAGGGATAATAACAGATAATGAAAAATGCCACCTATTTATCAGATTTGCTTCTGGTAGGCCATGAAGATAGGGATAGACAGATAAACAAACCAGAGAGCTTTACTAGTGATGTTATACAATAATAAAAATAGTCAGTCCTTCTTGTCTACTATATGATAAGTATGTCCTCAGTTTTATGTTTTCCTTTATTTACTCCTAATACAGTCTCATAAGATAACTCATGCCATTGCCTGCTCTTATGAATAGGGTAAGTTAGACAGAGAAGTTAGGACATTCCCCAAAAGTCATGGAGACAATTAGTAGATTCATACCCAGACATCTACTCCAGAACTTCTTGATTAGGCAGAGCTGCTCTCCTGAACTAAAATCTCCTGTTTGATCTCTAGAGCTATCTTTATCCTTCTCTGTTCTGACCAAATAGGTGGTTATCAATAGGCTCACTTGCTGTCTAGGGCTTGGCCAATAAGGGACACCCGCAGGAGATGGGAGGGTGAGAAGAGAGTGAGGTCAGTGCTCAAATTAAGGCATAAAGTTTTATTTTAAATGTGAACATTAACTTTTAAAAAATAATAATGTTGAAATCTACAATGATCTCCTAATCTTGACAATTTTTGATATGTTTGAAGTTTTCCTGCAGATAACTGAATTTTGGAAGGTATATTTCTCTGAAAATTCAATTATAAAATTGATCACCATGGTTCTCTCTTCGCACATTACTGTGAGTTGGCTTTGCAAAGACCAGAGTTCCTTTAGGTGACCTCTCCATGTTACCTGCTCCACATTCCAATAACAATTCCCTCCCCTGTCCCTTCAGGTTTAGGGATGGTGAGAGATCCTCAATGTTACTAGCCTCAGGGGTCCTACGTTGTCCCTTTTTGGTTTGTTTGAACATTGTACACACTCTGTAAATAGTTTTTTTTTTTTTATTAGACTCTTACCAAATTATCCAGTTTGGCTGTTCTTCCTCCTTCCTACCAGAAGAATCATGACTGAGAAATCCTTTAATAAAATTTTCGATTATATTTTAAGAAAGGTTACGCCATCATGTCAAATGATTATGCTTTTTTTTGCCAACTATATAGCAAACACATTAATGCTTAGCACATAGTGAAGTGCTTAATTAGTTAAGTGCTTATTGACAGTCTGTGGAACTTTGAGGCTTTTAATTTAATTAAGATGTTAAAATAATATGTAATTATTTTAAGAGTTTATCACATTATTTCTGTGATGCTGGATGAAAAATATGAATCTTTCAAAAGGCATGCTAGAAGAACCATTCCTCAAAATAAGCATAGTTAATTACTGTGACATCATTTCATAAAGTCTGATTTCCATAAGGGTTGAAAGTCAAAATAGGCTATGTAAGACAGGTATTCACATTTTTCCAATAATGAAAGACATTATTATCAGTAATTGCTTTTAGGGAAAGCCTACCTTTACCTCACATTCTGGAAAACTCTGTTATAAATCTATGATGGAGAACTCATCATTGTGGAAAAAAATAAACGTTCATCCAACAAATGATTGAAGGAATTAGATATTATTTACTTAGAGATTATTTCATCTCAAACTTGTGCTTTGAAGTCCTGAGAGACAGAATAAGCACACAGTTTTCTGGACTCTAAAATTATTCTTTCCCATGTGTCTCACCACCCTAATGGACAAAATGCCAATGAGTATGCATGCTTCTACAGAACTGCTATAAATGGTATTTTTTAAAAGTTGTATACATTTACATTGTAGACAGTTGCTAAGCTACAATGAGACATGTTTCTTTAAAGAGAAAGTTCCTTACACCAGTAAGTGGCTACATAACTGCGTAGCCTCCTGACCATTGGAAGCCATGAATGCCACTTCTAGGCCAGGCTGTAGAACTTCCCAGGTGATGTCTATATTTTGTCTCTTTTTGCTTGGTGTCTGTCAGCCAACAACAACAGTCTCCCCCCTCCCATTATTCTCAGTTTTACTTTTTGTGGTTTCAGTTACCCACAGTCAACTGCAGTCTGGAAGCAAATGATCCTCCTTCTGATGTATTGTCAGAAAGTCAATAGTAGCCTAATGCTACGTCATAATACCTCTGCCATTCACCTCACTTCATCTCATCATGTAGGCATTTTATCATTTCACATCATCACAAGAAGAAGGGTGAGTATAATACAGTAAGGTATTTTGAGAGAAAGACCACATTCACATAACTTTAATTACAGTATATTATTATAGTGGTTTTATTTTATTTTTATATATTGCTGCTAATCTCTTGCTGTACCTAATTTATAAAACAAATTTGATTATAGATATCCGAAAAACATAGGATCTATAAGGTTTGTTACTATCTGTGGTTTCAGGCATGCACTAGCATCTGGGAACATATCCCCCGCAGAGAGAATGCAGCAAAGAACTCCCAAGACCTAAGGAAAACAACAACCCTAGATAAAAGGATCCCAGGTCATTGAATGGATACATGAAGAAGAGCCACTTACACCAACCAGCTTTGAACTGTGATATGACCAAAAATTTATTATGTTTAGACACTGGGATTTAAGTATTGTTGTGTTATATTTAAACTTCTCTGATACAGAAATTTAAGGTAACTTTCTTAACTTGAAATAAATACTCTACAAGATAATAGTAAAAATGAAAACAATAATAACTTTTAGCAATTATAAAATATTAAAAGTATCCTTATTAAAACTTAATTCAAAATTCTAATAGACCTCAATAATGCATTTAGTTAAGAAAAATAATAGATAAAAAAAGCAAGGGCAAAATCAAAATTGTCATTATTGACAAAAATGAAAAATTAATAGAATTACTATAAAGGAAAATTTCTAAGTAATAAGCTCAGTACATATGTATTTCTATACCATAGCAACAAACAGAATGTTTGTTATTTTACCCCAAACAGTGACATATGGAAGATTTAAATCTAACAAAAAGAACAAAAGAAGGACTAAATTTAAAAAGGTATATATGACTTTTATGTTGCAAAATATACAGTAAAATAATTTAAAAATACCTAATAGAGAGATATGCAATGCTTGTGGGAAAAAAATGCTTAGTATCCTAAAGGTGTCATTTAGTCCCATATTGATCTCTAGATTCACTGAATTTTCGATAAAATATCAATATAGCTTTAGAGGATCTAATCAAGCTGATTCTCAAATTTATGCTGAAGAACAAAAGCCAGAAATTGTCAATAATCTTAAGAAAGAAAACCTACTTAGGGGAGGGAGCTACGTCCAACTAGTTACTGATTTATTATAAATTGATACTCATTAAGAAAATCTGGTAAAGTTATTAGCATAGGGATATGAAATTAGGCTAGTAAAACAGAATAGAGACCCAGAAACATAAGCTATGACACAGCCAACTTTGAAGATTTGTGGGGGAAATGCACTCTTCTATAAGTTTTACTGGAACATGTGGTTAACCATGTAGAAAAAATATATAAAATAATTTTGGAAAAAAATTTTAAAACATAGAAGAATATTTTTACACTCCTAGAGTAGGGATTCTTAATATTCAAAGAATAAAAATCATGAAGAAGGCTATAAAGAAAATAATGAAACATTTGATAATTTTATTTTTTATTTTATTTTATTTTTTTAAAGATTTTATTTATTTATTCATGAGAGACAGAGACAGAGAGAGAGGCAGAGGGAGAAGCAGCCTCCCAAGGAGCAGGAAGCCCGATGCGGGACTCGATCCCAGGACCCTGGGATCATGACCTGAGCCGAAGGCAGATGCTTAACCATCTGAGCCACCCAGGTGCCCACATTTGATAATTTTAAAAGCTGAAGCTTCTATTGATCAAAATACACTATAAAAATGTGAAAAGGAAAAAAAATGTGAAAAGGTAAGACATAATCTGGGAACTGGCATTTGTAATGCAAATTACTCAAAATGGAATAGCATACAGAATATATAGAAAACTCCTAATATTCTAAGCCTAATAATTTAATAAAAGATGATCAAAAGTCATGAATTCATATTTAACCAGAAAGGAAACATGAATGACCAATAAAAATATGAAAAGATACTCAACCATATTAACATTTAGAGAAATGCAAATTAAAATTGTTATGGAATATTTCATACCCAATAGATTTGCAAAAATGTGATAAGTTTTATGATACTAAATGTCAGCAATTATGTCAACAGCAGGAATGATCATACCCTGTTGTTGCGGAGTGTAAATTGATCCAGCCATCATGAAAAAAACCCTGGCATTACCCAGTAAAGTTTAACACACACACACACACACACACACACACACACACGATAACCCTGAAATTTCATTTTTATGTGCAAAATCTAGAGAATAGGCAGTCTTCCATATGAACTTCTGAGACATATACAAGAATATCCATAATGATAGCAGTAGTAGTAGCAAAAAAAACCTGGAAGCAACTTAAAACTTTACCAATAGTAAAATGAACAAAAACATTTTTTAAGGCTAGTCAAGTGAAGCAGTGGGAGTACAGAAGGAACGAGAAGTCTATAATGGACTGTGATCAATTAATTGTAAACACCACTACACTTGGATCAGCCTAAAACAGTATTTTAAAGATATCAAACAGTGGAACACTATAGAGCAGTGAAAATAAAAGAATTACAAATGAACACATCCACATGGCTCTACTTCAAAATTCATACTGAGCAACGTGCAAATAATAGAGAAACATAGCTATGATATGATTCCGTTTATAAATGAGTCCAGCATAAACAGAAAAAAATGCTTTGAAGGGGAATATACATGTTTGTATAAACTACATAGTTTGTAAAATTATAAAGGAATGGCAGAGATGATTATCTCAAATTTCAAGAAAGTAGCTTCCTACAAGGTTATTCTGAAATTTTTATTTCATAAATTTATAATTTATGCTTTAATAAAGCAATGCTATGTACTATAAAGTGATACTTATATACTATAAAACACTTCTATATAATTAAGTCTGTTTGGCTTTCACAACTGTTTTATTACCTATTTGTACATTTTTGTACCAGGATCACAGTTACATTTTTGTTTGTCTATTATAAATTTTTATATTTTGGTAAAACAAGTTCTGAAATTTTTATTTCATAAATTTATAATTTATGCTTTAATAAAGCAATGCTATGTACTATAAAGTGATACTTATATACTATAAAACACTTCTATATAATTAAGTCTGTTTGGCTTTCACAACTGTTTTATTACCTATTTGTACATTTTTGTACCACGATCACAGTTACATTTTTGTTTGTCTATTATAAATTTTTATATTTTGGTAAAACAAGTCCCTCATCATCATTTGTATTTTACAGTATACATTACTCTCTTGTCAGTTATGGTTTAGTAAATTATCTAGAACTAATTTTTTTTAAAAATTCGCAGATTTTAATTGGGGTGGCCAGTATATAAATGGATTAGTTATTTTCATTTCACTTGTTGACATCTTAAATTATATTTATCAGTTAAGTTTAATGTTGAAGTTTCTTGTTAGGTTTATTCATCCAAAGTTGACATTTATTGCTGTCATTAAAAAGTCTTAAAGTCAGATAAACTGTATCTGATTTGTGTTAAATTATTAGAAGACTTGATTAAATTTTTAACAAACCCAAAAGAACAGTCAGTTCTTTTGAGTTTGTTAGTAAATGTCATATCATCTGTTAATATTAATGGTATTTCTTTCCAAGAATCTTCTTGGCTAACACATGAAAAACAATGTTAAATAATGATAAATACGATTATTTGTTGTTTTGTTCCTGACTTAAATGGACATGTGCTACGTGATTCAGTTATGCATCATATTGCCTTTGATTTACTATAGAAATTTAACATGTTTTTATCATGTTAATAGATGTCTTAATATTAAACAGCCTTCCATTTCTGGAGGAAATAATACTTTCCTCAGTATATTTAATATATTGCTGCATTCTACTTACTAATAATTTAATGAATAACTTTTTAATCTTTGTACTTGAGATTGCTCAAGTACATTTTTAAACTCATGCTTCCTTTTTTGTCTTTAGTATCAGGGATGCTTTGACTTCATAAAAATAGTTCAACATGGGCTTTGGGATTATCTATTCATTAAGAAATATCATACCTATTAAAAATGTATGAGCAATATGATGGACTGTGTTGAGACTGGCCAGAAAAACAGGTCTATAGGAACTGGGGTAGATCAGCTGTGGAAGAAGGGCTGGCAAGTAGAGGAACAGGAACTGATTAAGGTTCAGTTCTGGGACTGAGATGAACCAGAAATGGCAGTTTACGTGATTATCAGATACAGAGGCTTTGGGTTTAGTTGGATGAGAGACAGTACAACAACGAAAGACCAGAAAGCAGGGGAGCACTGTTATGAAAATAGGTAACATCAAAAGTAGACTTGAAGAGTACCAGTTACTCAGAAAATTCCAAAATGAGTAACATATGTAAAGTAACATGTAACAGCTGACATTACTTAAAAAAACACTTTATTGAAGTATATTTGACTTTAAAAAACTGTAATATATTTAATGTACACAATTTAAATGACTTTGGAGATAAGTATACACCCATTAAACCATCACAAAAATCGATCCCATAAACTTAAGTCGTTACCTCCGGAAGTTTTCTTCCTCCCTCCCTTCTTTCCTTCCTTCCCTCCTTCCTTTTTTTTCTTTCTTTCTTCCTATTATATATTATACTATAGTGTATATATCTTTATACATTTTTATTATTTGTGATAAGTCCCCTTGGCAAACTTTTAAGTATATCATACAGTACTCTTGACTACAGGCACTATACTGTACTTACTCATCTTATTCACCTATAGACCATCTGTAACCGAGACTTTGACTAATCCCTCCTTCTCCATCCTCTCAGCCCTTAGCAACCACTCTTTCTCTCCCTCCAAATTTGTTTATTAATCAAAAGTGACAAGTATTCTTTAAATCATGTGCAAAATATTTAAAGATTTATGTTTTAAAAATCATTCATTTGGGGAAAAAGACAAAACACATTTATAGTTGTAAATATATCTTAGGTCCTGCTATAATTTCTAAAATCCAATTATGAGATTACTTTAACCCATTTAAACATAAGTAAGTTCTCCCTAGGTGTCTGTTATAGCTCACAAATCATGATGACCACCTTCTAAAGCAGTCTGTGGTCACTGTCACTATATGCAGTTTTACAGAAGATATGATTTTCATTTTCCTGGAGAGTGCTGCCTCACTGTGGACAGACTAGGAATCATTGAAGTTCGGAAAGTGATTAGTTTGGGCAAATAGGTCTTCATCAAATTTTACATATGATTTTTTCTCATATAATATGAAGAAATATCCACCCATGTTACAAGAAATGTTGTAAAAGATGGTATTGTTGCCTGGGAGAACTAACTCAAAATAACAAAATATATGCCTTTTCTGAATTACAATATCTCATGGATTTTGCTTCATAAGGTTTCTAAGGTGTCAAGATGGAGGAATAAAAAGATAAATTGTCATACCCATAATCTCTTCTCAAATAATTTAGCACATTTAATCTCTACTACTGAACACTCAGGATGTTGTCTACCATTATCACAAACTCCTATCTTCACATTTAATTTTGTTTTTTCACATTATCTTGATTGATTTTAAAGCTGCCAGGATTTAAATGTGAATTGTGAAGATGATGAATTAAATTACATGATCACAGCTGATTTCATCAGGGTGATTCTACAAAAAGTTGACACTAGTAATAAAAATGGTGATAATAATTCAATAAATGACAATGAGGCCATTACCGATTTACCTTTTTATTTTAGTACATTTATATCTTCATTCATAGCATTCAAATAATTCTCCTCTGATTCTAAAAGCAAGTCACAGTGGACTGTCTAAGCCACTTTCTCTTTGAACATTAGAAACATGTTATGGAAATATGGCTTTTGGTAGTACCCTTAACCATCCATTCTGCAACATAACTTTGCAAACTTTATTTATACATTGAAAAATTATTTTCATTCTTGTACCCTTCTTATTATTCTTTAGATTTTTAGATCACAGAATTCTTTTTCTTAATTTTATTATGTTATGTTAATCACCATACATTACATCATTAGTTTTTGATGTAGTGTTCCATGATTCATTGTTTGCATATAACACCCAGTGCTCCATTCAATACGTGCCCTCTTTAATACCCATCACCAGGCTAACCCATGCCCCCACCCCCTCCCCTCTAGAACCCTCAGTTTGTTTCTCAGAGTCCATAGTCTCTCATGGTTTGTCTCCCCCTCCAATATCCCCCCCTTCAATTTTTCCCTTCCTACTATCTTCAGATGTTGGCGGAGATGTGGAGAAAGGGGAACTCTCACAGAATTCTTATATAGTGTTGCATAGTGGAAGTAAAGCTGGGCAGGAAATCAGAAAACTAGGACTTTGTCCCATGTGAGCCACTCATTAGTTGCACATGCTCTTGGGTTTCATTTCGATGTGCACTGGAGTCACCTTTCATCAGAGGACATTAAATTAGGCAATTTTCCAAACTCTTCTGAAAATTATCTAAAAGAGAGTTTCTCCAGCAGTTTAGAGTCTGTTTAATTTGATTCAAATTAATTAATTCACACCCGTTCAATTCAATTGTGTCCAAACCCAAGAGCATTCATCACCGCTTTCCATAGGCCCAGTCCTTTGATAAGCACTGGGCTGCCAGAGACCAGCTGTGAGAAGGAGGAACAAGAAAAGATTTATAATGATCAGTTCATGACTTCAAAGTCCCCACTTCTCTTCCATTTAAGTTTTATCCCCATCACCCATGTGAGTCCTAAAAAAATGCAAAGTCCAGAAAGGCAAACTTTGCACATTTCCCTCCTCTTGACTGTGCCCTCATTCTGTGCTTGGGTTTCCCAAGACGCATTTATTCTAGGCAAAGTTCTTTCTTCGTGTTCCAAATTTCTTCACTTTCTCTTTTATACATCAGCCACATTTTCCATTTTCTCTGTGCCTTGTTCTCAAGTAACTTTGCTGTTGGATTTGGATCTAATAAAACTCTAAGTGAATTCTAATTAAGACATAACCTCTTACTGTCTGTTATTTACATTTTGGATGCTATATTCAGTTTGACAGGTTTAGAAACCCAACTCCTGTAATGTAAGGATAGGTTTCCTCCCCCAGTAAAATGTGAATAATCATGCCAACCTACCAGTTTTATTGTGGTGACTAAATTATCAAATGAAGAAATTTGTAAGATGCTCAGAGCTTGGCACTAAAATTGCTTAATAAGTAATTAATTAATTGTTATGCTTATAATTACTACTGTTATTTCAAGTTAGGCAATTTGAGAGGTAAGAAAGTTTGAGTTCTAGGGAGTTCTAAATACCTCTCAAGGCATGATCCTCAGATGTATTCCTTTGTTACACTGCTCTTTTTCCACATAAAAATGTTTTTCAACTCTGTGTATTACCACGTTTCAACTCTAGCCCTATGAGAGACTAATCTGATATAAGCAAAAAAACCCAAACAAACAAAAACCATGATAGAGTAAGTCTGGGAAAACACTGTGTTCAATAGCCTCATCTTGAAGGATAGGTTTCCATTAGCATTTTAAAGAAACTTAAAAAAAAGCTTTAGTAAAGAAACTATATAAATGTTATTATACAACAAATCTTAATAATGTGTTACATCAAATAATGTTCGGGAAAGGCTGGTATACAAACTATATAAAGGCCACTATGAATCATAATCTGAGACCCTTAAATGAATAAACACATTATTATTATAGAGATTGTAGTCTTATATAACTGAAGTCTGTATTTCTTTTGTAAATTTAGGCAATGTTTATTTTGAAATATTAACTTATCAAGAGACTCACTGTTTAGGATTATAGTGATTTGGGATATAATTAAATAGCTCCTATGATTTTATGGTAAAATATTTTAAACAAGTCTATATGTAATAAAATAGTAAAAATATTACTTAGTAGAGATTGAGTGTGTGATATTTTGTAAGCAAGAAATAGCAATCCAATCTGATCTAGTCTTACCCACTGCTGGAATACTTGTGTAACTTGGGAATCAAGGAAGAGTTAAGCACTAAGATTTAAGAACAGCAGGGAGAATGCTGGACCCAGGAATAACTGAAGTTATTGGCTTTCATGACAAGGTGTTATTTTTTTCCTGTTTCTTTTAAGACTAGTTTTATTTCACTGCAGTGTGTGGAGTCTTGCTCTATGGGCCAGAATATGCCCCCTCACTGAGAGCTCTTGAGTTCCACAGTTTAAATTTTAGCCAAGAAAAGAGACTCTCACAAATTCAGTTCTTGAAACCTTGGGAAAGGCCTTCAAGGTTAAGGTTTGGTAGGGTGTCCACCACTAGGCTAGAAGTCAGAGAACAAGTCTACCCTGAGTTAATGTGTTTATGCCCACAAAATTCACCATAAACAGTGCCCAAAAGAGAAGGGTTGATGGCCAGAGAATTCATAGATGTTCACCATACCAGTATTAGGTATCATTATTCACTGAGAAATGGGAATGAACTTTTTATTTTTTTAAGATTTATTTATTCGAGAGAGAGAGTGATAGAGCAGGGGGAGGGACAGAGGAAAGGGAGAGAGAGAATCTCAAGGGGACTTCCTGCTGAGGGCAGGGCCTGATGTGAGGCTCTATCTCACCACCCATGAGATCATGACCTGAGACAAAATTATGAGTTGGGGGGCGCCTGGGTGGCTCAGTTGGTTAAGCGACTGCCTTCGGCTCAGGTCATGATCTTGGAGTCCCGGGATCGAGTCCCGCATCGGGCTCCCTGCTCAGCAGGGAGTCTACTCTCCCTCTGACCCTCCCCCCTCTCATATGCTCTCTCTTTCTCTCTCTCTCCCATTCTCTCTCTTTCAAATAAATAAATAAATCTCAAAATCATGAGTTGGATGCTCAACCAACTGAGCCACCCGGGGGCCCCTGAACTTTAAAAAAAAAAAAAAATTAAGGCCAGTATCACCTAGGTATTCTCTCCATGAAAATTTAGATTGCTTTACTGACTGCTGATTTTTTTTTTTTTTTGATTGGTCAAAATCCAGAGCCTTTCCATAATTTCTCTGAGTTCCCGGTAGTTTATGCACTCCTGCTTCTCTCTACATCTGCCTTTGGGCTCTTTTATCCATCCATTCTTGTCAGAAAGCCCAGACTCTTCACTTCTTGGGCAGAGGATGGGGTCCACTGACACAAAGCTGTGTGTGTGTTGGCAGGGGTTAGGGATTGAGTTTTTACAAAAAACTTATAGTGCAACTGGAAGGAAAGGCTAAACTGCTGAGTATAAGCACACTGCTCCTATATTCATACTCCTAATTATATCCCCCCCTTCAGTCATTTATAAGAAACCTTCTGTACACCTGCAGAACATCCTATCTGTGTTCACTAACGCTTCCCCTACCCTACCTGTACGGTCTCATTTTCTATGACAAGTATTTATTCCTTTATTTTCCCAAAGTCAATTTATTTTTTCCAGAAAGGAATTCTGATTACTCAAGTGTTCTCACTATCTTTATACCCTTGTAGCCTTCTCTTTTAACAGTTTCTGATGAGTTGCTTTAGCAATCTTGGTTCTAAGCTGAGCTTTCCAATTCATTTGATGTATTAGTTATATACATTTTTATTAAACATCTACTGTGAGTAAGGTTCCATGAGAGTTGTTATGAAGGTAGTGGAGGTGGGTAAAGTGGAGTTTTAGTAGACTGCATTGTTAGTACCAAGAGTTGGTACAATAATAATACCAACTGTATCAGAGATGGCACTTACATAGCCTTACTATTAGTTAGACACTGCTCTGAGTTCTTTATATATATTAATTTCCTAATTGCTACAATCACCCTCTGAAGTAGCTACTATTATTATCTCTATTTCATAAATATAGGAACTGAAAAACAGAGAAGTTAAATAATTTGTTCAGGTCACACAACTCATAAGTGGGATTTTTTTTTAAAGACTTTATTATTTCAAAGAGCTAGAGGGAGAGCAAGCATGAGTAGGGGGAGGAGGAGAGGAAGAAGCAGACTCCCTGAGCAGTGAGCCCGATGTGGGGCTCGATCCCAGGATGCTGGGATTATACCTGAGCCAAAGGCAGACACTTAACCAACTGAGCCACCCAGGCACCCCATATAAGTGGGATTTAAATTAGGTAATCCAGTTCCAAGTCTGATCTTTAAGCAATATAAATTAGCATAAATATAAGAAGATGTAGAACAATGTTAATCACTGGAGTCCTTAGATGATAAAGGCAGGTGACCTAGTAGGTCTACTCACTGCAAATGAAGATGCTACCCCAGAAGGCAGGGCTGCATGTCTTAGGATAGTTTCTGTGGTGGAGATCATATGTCAAGACCGGGGTTTGGGGAAGGGGCACAGAGCATGGTGGGTAAATGAAAACGATGAAGGACCCTGAGTAGTGTAAGATATGTTCTTTCCCACAGTTCTTCAGTAATTCACTACAGGTGTAAAAGACACATCTTTAAAAGAATGGTTAGTAATTTCTTGTGGAAAGTGGCCATAGTTAGCAGAATGGCTGGTATGAGACCAAAGGATAGAACTCACTTGTATTAAGTGAGGGCACAGAGGAAACCACGATGAAATAAATTTAAGAACTCAGATATTTTAGGTACTTGAATATATATAAAGCAAAATGTGGAATATATACAACAAAAGAAGGGCAAAATGTTCCTTTGTATATGTTAAAAACAGAATTTTGTTCAAGAATTCATGCCTGATAATCTTATGAAGAAGTTTGTACATCACATCCACAACTGCTTTACTGTGGAACCTCACTAGAAAGCCTTAGAGTTTATGAAGGATCAGAGAATCCCCTTGGATTCATGCTGTTCATGAAACTAATTGGAAATGAGGGGGGAAAATAGACAATAGATGAAGGAGTCTGTTTGCACTTGGGAAGCTGTATTCGCCATGGATACTACGGAGTGTTCAGAAGTGAAGTCTGAATAAGTAGGGATAGCGGCTGTGGCACTAAGTAGATCCTTCCTTTTTAGTCAGAGGTCTCCCTAAGATAAGCCATGGCTCTGAGGAGAGACCCTGATTTGCCTCTGCTTGGTGAGGCTCAGGCATAACTCAAACATGTGTGATCGCCAGGAAGATTCAAGTAATAGCTGGTTACACAGCTGCAGCATGATTTATGAAGTACGATGGAATTCATAGGAAGGAGTGGCATCACTCTAAAGTCAAAAAAGACTTCATAGAAGAAGTGGTATTTCACTTGAGTTAAAAAAAATGGGTATGATTTCAAGAGACAGGTATGTAGAATTTTTCCATTCAAGGGAACAACCAGAAATTAAATGAGAAGGAAGGTAAATTAGTAGTGGTATAGAGAACAGTAAAGTGTGAGTTTAGATAAAACATGGGCTACAAGTCAGGAAGGAAGCAGATGAGTAATAAAAAGGAAAAGGTATGTCCAGGTGATATTATAGAGAATTTAAATGTCAGGGTATTAAATAATGTTGGTATCTTGCTAATTATGTAATGAAGTAGCAACTAAACATTTTGAACAGGAGAATAGCATGACTGTACTGTAATAAACTATCTCAAGTTTAGCTTGCTCCTAAAATAGTTCATTAAATGCTGAAAGTAATAGTTATAAAATATTTTAAGAACTCACACCATGGCTTAGGAATTAGCTGAGTAAGGGTATTTTTAAAATCCTCTTATTTGGTTGAATAAAAAGATTTATTCTTTTAGAGCAGAGAGTTAAGTATCAAAAGGCTATAAACACACAGACAGACAGACAGACAGACACACATATATAATACTTTCATAATAATCTCAGTCACCCTCTTTTAATTAATCTTTTTACTTGCTTAATTATCAGATATCTTTAATTGGGATCATTAATTAAGTCTGTGTTTTGAAAATTGTGTATGTTCTCCTTCATGAGTTTATGATTCATAATTCAAGTTGTCAGCAATCTTATACTTTCTCTCATAAGAACAAAGGAACTTTGTTACACATAGACACATATAATAGAACAAATGTATCAGCCTATAAAATCTTATTTGATTATTTTTGGTATAATTTTTATTATCTCGTAAGATACATATAGCATAAAACACCTATAGTAAGATACCTAGTTTATTATGACATAAACTACCAGTAGTACTTATACTTACAAGACATGAAATATACATCTTGGTGAAATTTTTTGCAAAGAGAATGGAACTCTGTAACCACCACCCAGATCAAGATGCAGACATTACCAGAATCCCAAATGCTTTCTTGTTTCTCTCCCTAGTCATTAACTTTGTCCTTCAATTGTAACTATTATTCTCATTTGATCATCATAGATTTTTTCTTTCTGTTTTTGAGCTTTATATATAGATGGAATCATGTAGTATGTATTTTCTGTTTGGTATATTCCACACAACATAAGTCTATAAATTTCATCCAAGTTGTTGCATGTAGCAAAGGTTCATTTTGTTCCTTTTTGTTCTTTCTTTCTTTTCTGTATGATATGGCACCATATGAATATGATACCTTTAACTGTCCTTGATATTATTTCCAGATTATTGTTATGCATAAAACTGCTAAGAAGAGTCTTATATGTGTCACTTCATGCATAGATGTACTCATTTGTGCTTGGTATTGCACAGAGGGGAATTATTGGAACATAGAGTATGCATATGTTCAGCCTTAGTTTAACCTCTTTTTATCCCTCCTGTCCAGAAGTGATTAAAGGGTGCATTTGTTATTCTGGTAGAACAAAAATGACTATTGTGGTTGCTGAGCTAACATTACTGGAACTTCTGTATTTACTACTTCTTTTTCGGACACTATAGAAATTTCATCTATACATAGGGAAGTAAAGCCAGCAAATTATAATGATTTCATTGAAATCATGTATAAAGGAAGAGATTTGGAACTATAAATTAGAATATGTGAACCCTCAGGTTAACATAAAATTCAACTTAAAAAAATTGAGTCAAAAGGCAAAATATTCTTGTGGAATGAGCATGGTTTAAGAGTCAGAGGAACTAGCCAGATTTCCAGATTTGTCACTTAGTGTCAAGAACTGTGAAGGGTCTGAGATTTTACATTCTTAGCAAGATAAAAATTGCCTTCCCAAGTTGCATGGATAGAAGTACTCTGGTAGAAGTCAGAGACAGAGGACAGTTTATTACTCACAGAAACACTATTACCCAAAGTATAAGCATATACGGGCTAGTTTCTCAAGCCTTGATCCCCAGAGAGTGACATATAGGGCAAGATGATACCTGCACACACAGTTAGTTGCATTTCCCTGAGCTTAAGGAACCCAATCTTTCATAGTGAGCAATAAGCATGCCCTCTCTTTGCTCCAAATAGATACAATATCTATATATTCCATGGCTGTGGAAAACCTTCCTTTCATTCCAAATAGATACACTATTTCTATCTTTAAAACTGTCACTCTACAACTGTCCTAGAAAAAATAATTTTTGGGAAAGGTCAGGTAGTGAGTTACTAACAAGATAGGCAAAATGAATAGACATAAGGGAGAATTGCCTCCCAACACTTCCCACCCTTTGTTTTTAATACCATCTTGGCTTTTGACAAATTTTGCACACATATACTACCTGTTGGCCGCACTGATTCATCTGACTGGCAGAAGTTAGGACAAATTCTGTTCCATTTATCTTCTATAACATTTACAATCAATAGGACACCAAGCAGCAGAATGAAGCCAACTTACAGAATTGACCTTACTTGTGCCCCCCAAAATCCTGGACCCAACCAGGTCCAAACTGGTATAGCAACCAGCCTGGTCTAGGGTTGCCATTATGAGAAAGAAATAAGAATTATTTCCAGAAATAAGGTAGGATCCCAAAATTTCAAAATAGGTCTACTTATCATCCCATCCCTTTTCTCTTAATAATTAATTAGCCAGCAGCCCAGATAAGATAATCTCTTTCCTGGGAACAGTCATGTTCAACGACCTTACTAAAGAGTGTGGACCAAGAAATGATAAGCATAGCACAGAGTAAGACTGCTTTGTGTCTGCTTTGAGGAGGCTGTTCCAATGCTCAACAGTATTAGATCCTTATGATATTAGGGAGTATGGAAGGTCCATTGAATACCTTAAATACCATCCCACTGTTGCATAGAGTTTGCAATAAACGGAACATCTTTGTGAGTCTGCAGAAGTTTATAAAAGCTAAAAACATGACACAGATTAGTTTTAAGAACTACAATGGTATGGCCAGAGTCAGTTGTTCCCATTGGAATAGGAGCATCTTAATTTGAAAAAGCATCAGCAGTGGTTTGGATACTTGAGTATCCTGGGAGGAGGTCAAAGGTCAACATAGGGAATCTTGTTAGAGTGGGTGAAGGGTGACACATCATACAGTGTAACCTTTCTCACCACCAGAAAAATGGATCAACTTTTGGCAGGAGTCATAAATCCAGCATACAGTGACAGACTCTTCTCAGAAATGGAGTCCTTTACTTTGTGTCCAGGCTATGATGGTGGATGTGTTGCCCATCATGGTGGCAATCTGGCTAGTACAGACACATTTAGCAGCTTCATTTCAATTGGTTCCATCAGAGGCTGGGCTACATGAATGATCTATATGGTTCATTCAGAATCAGTAATTTGTTTTATAGTTTCCAGCCTGATAGAAATTGTGTTTAATCTTTCAATATTTTTTCTTTTTTTTTAAGATTTTTATTTATTTTGGGGCACCTGGGTGGCTCAGTCATTAAGCGTCCGCCTTTGGCTCAGATCATGATCCCAGGGTCCTGGGATCGAGCCCTGCATCGGGCTCCCTGCTTAGTGGGGAGCCTGCTTCTCCCTCTTCCACTCCCCCTGCTTGTGTTCCCTCTCTCGCTGTGTCTCTCTCTGTCAAATAAATAAAATCTTAAAAAAAAAAAGATTTTTATTTATTTATTTGTCAGAAAGACAGAGAGAGAGAGAGAGAGAGAGAATACAAGTAGGGGGAACGGCAGGCAGAGGGAGAAGCAGACTCCCTGAAGAGCAAGGAGCCTGATGTGGGACTCAATCCCAGGACCCTGGGATCATGACCTGAGCCGAAGGCAGACGTTAACCAACTGAGCCACCCAGGCATCCCTCAGTAGTTTTTCAAGTGAAAAAAAAAGATAACTTGGTATTGGCAATAGCCCAAGAGCCAGGAAAATATTAACAAAGTTCATCACTGAGAGTACTGACCAGAGCTATGAGAACAGCCTGAGTTTTTTCCACTGAACAGAGTAAACATATCATGAGGTGGGCCCAACCCTAGCAGTCTACTTTCTTATTTCAGCATAATCAGATGATTAGTGAATCAGGCCCAGATATTTAGGAACTTTTCTGAGTTGAAGCCCCTACTAAAATAGTGGTTGTGTTTCAGATGATGGAGTGGGGAATAAAGTTTCTCCCTAAGACATAGCTAAACAAGCTGATACTTTTCATATGAAGCTAAGGGCCACTGGGGTCAGGACAGCTACATTGAATATATTATTCAATTTGACAAACAGAGCTTGTTGGGTCTTTCCTACATTGTGATCGAATTTGAGTTGACCCACCCAAAAATGGGGAACATCAGGCTGGTGAGTCATAGGGGTCTCATGAGTCAAACACTCAGTTTTGACAAGAACCCAGTAGCAAACTAATTGCTGTTTTCCTAAAGTTTTGTGCATGGTCATTGTGTCTGGGTGGTAACAAATCCAAGAGGGGCATTTCCATATGGAAGTCCTCTCTTTGCCAGAGGCTCCAATCAGCGCAAACATCTATCACAGACTGTAGCTCAAAGGGGTCATTAGCGTATGGTCTCAATGGTAGAAAGAATTCCCAGTTTGCTGGACAACTTTCAACTCAGACTAACTCTAAGATGCTGGTTTTCAAGGCGGTTGATATAAAGGCCCAGGTAAAAATCCTACTGAGGCACATCTGTCTCCAATATCGAGTCCATTCAGGTGGTTGGCCTCCTTTTTCTTGGTTGGGGGTGGAAGGGACAGCAGGTTTTCACTGACTACAGAAGCACAGGAGATTGGTAGATAACTGTCTCCCTACACCCAGAGATTGTAAAATTTAAGAAAGTTTCCACACATTACAACCTCCTTCTACAGAAAATGGGGATGTAAAATTTGGAGCAGATGTCTATACAATTCCTATCATAGTATTTGTTCAATAAGTTGAGAAGAAAAATTGTGCAGAAAGGAGAACGTTGCATGGATACATACAATAATACAATGTCTATGTCAATTAAATATTATAACTTTCAGTTAGAATTCAATATTGCTATTGAAGCAACTGATCAATTATTCCTAGCAATGTAAATTTATTGTATCATTCATGACTTAGCACTGATTGTAAAAACATCTTTCTTTAAAGTACCAAATTTTAAGACCAATCTCTTAAGTAATAACACATATTGGCCCGCTTGTATGTATTCTTTAGTTTAAATGTATATACACACATATCAATAAAACCAGATAGCATTCAAGATGAATAAAAATAGAAAATCAGGTCTATGTTTTCTAAGTTCACTGGTGTGCTGTGAAATATACGTGCCTCTGTGCTTCCTTATCTTTATTAAAATTAGCATGCTGCTTAGAAACAATTTTGCAGATTCTTTTAATTGTTAAGCTGTTTTCACTTCCTCATATTAGTTTATGTAATTCGTTCATGCATGCATTCTCATCAAGCATGCCAATGCATCACTTTTTAACCATTTCTGGATGCTGTCCACTCTATCAGAAACTTGAATGTATCATAAAGAAATATAAGAAATAATTTTCACTGACCAGATATTAGCAACATAATTATGGAGACCAATCCATGGTGGTACAAGTAAAAATGCTAAGTGTAAAATGATGTTAAAGAGAGGAAGAATGAGTTAATGTGAGCCAGAGAGGTTAGAGAATATGACAAAGAGAAGGTAAAGTTTAAAGCAAACTAAAATGTATAAGACAGAAAAGTGGAATTTGCAGAGCATTCAAAGGAAAACCTACTGTAGCTCATAGAGTGTATCACTTGAAAAGTTCTGTGATCTCTGAAGAGAATAGCATGGCTTTAGGAAAGCCATAACACTGGCCTACCTAATGCACCCTTGGATCACAGGTAAAACCTCATGGTTGATCCAGATATGAATTTTGGAAGAATGTAGAACATATATTTAATAAATATTTCCTTATAAAATTACTCTCTGGTATGGCAGCAATTACCATCTAATATTTGTGTTCCCCTTCCATCAAATAGTTTTGCTTTAGGACATGGCTTCTTCTCTCTCAGCTGTTACACCACACCTTCACATCTAAGTGGGACATGTGATTAGTTCCTGCCAATGGAAGGTGAGGGCTGGTGATGTGTGTTATTTCAGACCACCTAGATATGGGTAAGATGTAAGGATGCCTGTACATGTTTCCCACAGTCTCTTTCCTCATCCATTTGCTGAACAGATGATATCAAACCCCTAGAAAAATGCAGAGGCACAAGGCAGAACCCTGGGTTCCTGAATGATCACGTGAGAAAGAAATACATACTATTAGTTTAAGCCACTGAGATTCTGGAGTTTATCTTCACAGCAGCTAGTTAATACATCAGTACATTTGTCTCAATACACCACACAACTAAATTTGAATCACAGTAATATCAAAGCACCATATTTTTATGCTACCTTAGACAGACAGCAACTAAAATTTGACTTAATACAACTTAATAATGTAAAATTCTTTTTTAATGTTCCAATCCTTGAAAGTCAATGTTTAAAGCAATAGAACAACCTTTTCGGAAATAACTTTATGTATAGAGGCAAAAAAATACATGTAGCTTAGGAAAGCCAAATACTAGCCTTAGGATCTGAAGAATGGTGTGCTGAAATTGTAAGAGTAGACAATGCAGGGGAACTTTGCCAAAAATGTTTATTTCAAACTCTACTGCAAGGTGATTTAGGATGCATTTCCTTTTTATAGCCTCATTCTAGGCAATGTCCAGTGTCTTTTAGTGGACAATTTAGCTGCTTCAGTAGATTTTATTGCTTCTTTCTAAATTTGTCAGGTTGTCCTTTGCCTATAGCATCAACTAGAATGGATGGCAAGAGAATTGCCTCCAGTTGTGATCGCTCTGTTTCCCTATGATACCCGAGCCCTCAGTGTTAAAGTTTTTCCCAAGTGCCATATCAATGCTGAGATTCAAAGATTGCTGTGTTTTGTCATTGTTTGGCTAGGGTATCATACCTTGTGCTCATCATTTCAGGCAGCTGATCCTTAGTCATAGTGTCCTTATGTCCTAAACACTGAGTGTATTATTTATATTACTAACAAACAGAGCTGATTTTAAAATGTGGCACTCTGTTTTACTTTACTCTCTCTCCTTTTGCCACTTAACTAGTGATAGGTACAACTTTTTAGTATCTGAAAAGGTGTGAGTATTTTTAGCTTAATCTAGTACATTCAATATAGACTTCTAAATTTAAAATCTGCAATATTTTCTTCAATTTGGAATGTAATAATGCATGTATTTAAGGCTGAATATATGTTTTCATTAGGTCCAAAATTAAATACATCCCAAATTACTGTTACGTATAAAGAGCAAGTTTTAAAAAGTATGATTTTTTTTTATGGGTATCTTATAAATAATGACCACTTATTGATTAAGGAAAACAATCTAGGCTTGGCTACACTAAATTAATCCTAGGTGACCTAGGAAAACTGTTGAAAGACATTATATTCTTTCTATAAACTCTTCTTAAATTGCAAACACATATGTAGGATTTTACAAGAATTTTATTTGTGTGTGTGTGTGTGTGTGTGTGTGTGTGTGTGTGTAGTATGTACCTTTTTAATAAAAGATCTGAAGAAACTTCAAAAAAGACGTATTTAACAGAACAACTAAATGGAAATACAAAGAAAAATTAATATCAAAGAAAAGTAAGCAAGTATTCTAATTGTGGCTAATTCTAAAGTTATAGGGATAAGAGTCTAATTTGTGTCTGGGCTCCCACAAAGCCAAGCCAAACTTAGCCATGTTATGACAGAAGCACCAGTATGAAAATCAGGAGCTCATATTATAGTTCCAGGTCTACGGGGCAGAAAATTTGGGCAAATCACATGACTTCTCCAAGCCTCAGTTTCCTCACATGGAAAATTATGGATTAGAACTAGGTCACTTCTAAGGTATCTTCTAGATAGAAAATCGGTTAGTGTTTGCTAACAGAAGGTCACAGATCTTTCTTAGAAATGAATTCATGCTAGTTCAGGAATTTGCTCTTTGTTTCTCTAGCATTTGGGCTTATGACCCTGCTCTTGTCCCTGCCACCATGTAATGGTGCATAAGTCTCAGATTATTGAAACTCATTATGTAAAGCAGTATTTTAACTGCTGTCTCTTCTGTGAATATAGCATATCTGAATGAACTTAAGAAAAACAAACTTGGTTGAATTGGCAATAAAGGAAAATGAGGAATAACCCTACATGTGTTTAAGTAAAAACATGAAGACTGTTATGTATATAAAAGGAGATCTCATTTAACTAGTCCTCATCAATCAGAAATGGAAGACCTTTGGAGGATATTTTTTTCCCTTTGTACTACCTTTGTAGAAAAAGACTACTTGACCAAAATAATTTTTAAAAATGCAGTATGTATTTCTTAAAACAATGTATGGAGAAAATATTTTTTGACATCTTAGAAACTGCTTTTGTACTTATAAATAAATCATACCAAATACAAATGTCACCAAACTTATAAATAAGTTTTCCTAAAGTGCTGCTTAAATAGAAACAAAGTAATGGTTTCCACATCCCTAGATATTTCATCAAACTTCTGTTTTACCTCGTTTTTTTATTATTTTTTTTTTAAAGGTTTATTTAGTGAGAGAGTGCATGCAGGAAATGGGGGCAGAGGGGGAAAGAGCAGACTCCCCACTGAGCACAGAGCCTGACATGGGGGTTCGAGATGTTGCTGGACGCCAGGACCCTGAGATCATGACCTGAGGTGAAATCAAGAGTCAGACACCCAACTGACTGAGCCACCCAGGCTCCCCCACTTCATTTTTTTTAAAAAAGCCACTTTGATAGAGTTTGAGTTTGACCTTCATGAATATTTAGTCTAACTACCACTCCATGTCCAATTGTAGTAGCCTCCTTTTATTTATACGCACTTCTTTCTATGGGTGGCTCTATCATCACTATTTATTTAGTGGCCGTTTTTCCATTAGTACCTGTTTGTTCCTGCGTTCTCTGAAAAAGGTGAATGAACAGTTTTTAATATCATGACAATACTGTTTGACTATGTTGTGGAGCTTTCTGCTTTCATACCAATAAGTAACCACCAATCTATCACCACTTATTCTTGAGCTTCTTAACTCTAATTGATGAACATATTTAATTGTGGTTTAAATGCCTTTGCTAGAGAGTAAATATGCTGAATTATGTTATATATTTGGTAGCCTTGATAATTTACAACAATTATCATCAAAGCAATATTGGATGTATTAGGTGTTAAATTGCAGGAAGACTTGCATTTTTAAGGAGTTTATCTGTTTGGAAAGTTTTGGTTATGTGTAATAGAAAATCCAATTAATAGCAGCTGGAAAAAGTGAGGAATTGATAAAATTTGATAGTATTTTTAAAAGTTAGACAAAGCTAAAGTTAGACAAAGCTTGTTTTCGTTTCTACTCCTCCCTGTAATATATTTACTCACCAACATTTATACTGTCCATCTTTTCTATTGTACACATTCTTATGGGTTTGTAGAAGTCATGTGTTATGGTTTTAATTTGCATTTGTCTGATAACTCATGTAGTTTATCTTCTTTATCTATGCTTATTTGTAATTTGGGTATCCTCTCTTGTAAATGGTCTGTTTTTAGTCATTTGCTGCTGTTTTATTGGGTAGTCTGTTTTTTCTTACTGGTTTCTAGGAGTTCTTCATGTGTATGTATATTCCTGGATATAAACCCTTTGCTGGATATATGTATTGAGAATTAAAAAAAAAGAATTTTAAAAATAATATTGCTGAGATTGGGATGATACATGTAAATTTTTCTAGAAATTTTCAACTGTAATGACTAATGAACTATCTGTAAGTGATATAAATGATATATCCAAAATGGATAATGCTTAGGTTTGTGGTTGCCCTGGATGCAAACTTTCATATTGCAGTGAATTCAGTACCCCTCAGTCACATATATTAGTGTGTGTTTTCTTTCCATGTAAGTACTCAGTGCAATATTTTTTGCTTTGAAATCCCAGTGTTGTACAATATCTTGGACCATATTTGACTCATATTAAACATTTCGTAAGTATACCCATACCAATGTAGGCTTATATTGCCATGATTGGTAGTATGAAGAGTGAAACCCACTGCCTCGCTAATGTAGTCTCATGATCTTTAGGAAAGGTCTAAAACAGGAAACAACTGTTTCTAAGCATTATTAACTATTTTAAGAGGCAACTAATCTTGACTCCTGAACATACCAACATGATTGCTAATTCCAAGCCCTCTTTGTTAAATGAAGGGAAAAGGATATATCACTGAATAACTTTAAATGTGTGTGATTTTTAAAGTCAGAAAAAAATAGGCCTCAGAGACTAGTATCTAGGACCATGATTATCAAAACATTCAAGAGAAAATAAAACAGAGTTCTCATTTTTTCTTACATCATCCAGGAAAATTATTTTTGAGAGTGTTTTAGTACATAAACCTCTTGACAGTGGTCAGTTCTCTGATGCATTTCTAGTTATAGAGACCTGATATTCAATGCAAATTGTCACAACTAGAAAAGAAAGGTATGTTCCCTGTACTCCAGTGTTTATAGCAGCTTTATCAACAATAGCCAAATTATGGAACGATCCCAAATGTCCATTGACTGATGAATGGATAAAGAAGATGTGGTGTATACATATAAAATGGAATATTACTCAGCCATAAAAAAGAGTGAAATCTTGCCCTTTGCAACAACATGGGGGGAGCTAGACAGTATTATGCTAAATGAAATAAGTCAGTCAGGGAGACAAGTACCATACAATTTCACTCATATATGGAATTTAAGAAACCAAACAGATGAACATAAGGGGAAAAAGCAAGGCAAACCATAAAACAGACTCTTAACTAGAGAACAAACTGAGAGTTAATGGAGGGGAGGTGAGTGGGGGGAATAGGTTAAATGGGTGATGGTTTTAAGGAGGGCACTCATTGTGATGAGCACTGGGTGATGTATGCAAGTGATGAATCACTAAATTCTATACCTGAAACTAGTATTAAACTGTTTGTTAACTAACTGGAATTTAAATAAAAACTTGAAAAAGAAAAAAAAATAAAAAGTACTAAAAAAAAAAGGTATGTTCCCTACTATGAGTAATCAATAGCCCATAATGCCAATGAATGCTTAGTTATTAAATTTATATAAAACACTTCCAATCACTTAATGCCATGGGATATTCACAACTCACTAAGAGATAGCATCAGTGCCACTTTTTTAGCAGAGAATTAAAGGGATTTAACTAATTTGATATATATAGGTGATAACAGATCTAAACCAGCACATACTCTCCCTTATTCTCCACATTCATTTTGCTCCATTATTCTGTTTCTCCAGATCACAGGGATTTCAGACCTAAAAAGAAAAACTTAGGTTCTTATTGTGATTTAAGTCCTATAAGAGCCAGTATTTGTAATGAATTATATATGTTAATAAAAGGAAATAGAGCCATAGTGACACGAGTAACCAAAAATCTTTGTTGTTGTTGTGTGTATGTGTGTTTTCTTAAAATGTGTTTCTATAGAAATATTTTATTGTGGTTGCTTCTGATATTCTGGGAAGCAAGCACACCTTGAATAAAATAATTAAACCACAATGTAGAACTGTTTTCAGGGGGATCCAGAAAGCTATTTAATTATTTTTTTACCACCTCTCTTGTTTAGTTATAACCCTATATACTACTCAGTCTCTGCTATCACAGAATAGCATTGACTTTCAGTAATAACTTAAACACCTTCCCTCAGAGAAACCTGCAGTTTCCTGGTAGATCTCCAAGTACTGCCACTTCCCACTTTGGATAGATTCAACTCTTCTGGATAGCAGAACAATTTAGTAGTAAGCTAGTACAATTTCTCCAGCCCTAACCCAGTTTATACAAGGATTAAGAACATGATCTTCAGCCATTCTGTCTTAGAATTTACCTGCAGACAGTAGATAGAATGAGCAAGACAACTTGGATATGGAAATCTATGTTTTAATACCTACCCTGACATGACCATTCAGCAGGAGAAATGGCATATCTATAGTATCCAAGAGTTATTTTTAATTTGAAGCCTTGAATTAAGTTCTTTCAACCTCCATTAAAATTTCTTACCTTCTGTCCTTGATCTTTTAAAATGCTATGACCTCCATCTAAACTTCTCCCTAGATTACTCCAAGGTGAAGACAGCTCTACATAAGAAGGTTCAGTTTCCAACAATGTTCATTTCCATGTTTGTTATTCTACGGTATTATTATAATAGTGTTGTTAGTATAAGGAGGAAAACCATGTCTGCAAGTAGCTGGGAGTAACCTTATGGACAACTGCAGCTGGAAATTAATAATATTTCATTGTACTCCCTCACTGTCAAATAAAGGTGAAACATTTCACAGTCTGACTTCTTTATCTTTATGATTTTTCTCACTCTCTATTCATTTTTCTTCTTTTTTTAAATTTAACTTAATTTTATTATGTTATGTTAGTCACCATACAATACATCATTAGTTTTTGATGTAGTGATCCAGGTGCTGGGAAAACTGGAAAGCTATATACAGAAGACTGAAACTCGACCATTCTCTAACACCATACACAAAGATAAACTTAAGATGGATGGAAAGACCTCAATGTGAGACAGGAATCCATCAAAATCCTAGAGGAGAACATAGGCAGTAACCTCTCTGACATCGGCCACAGCAACTTCTTTCAAGATACATCTCCAAAGGCTAGTGAAACAAAGAAAAATTAACTTCTGGAATTTCATCAAGATAAAAAGCTTCTGCACAGCAAAGGTAACAGTCAACAAAACAAAGAGGCAGCCCACAGAATGGGAGAAGATATTTGCAAATGACACTACAGACAAAGGGCTGATATTCATTTTTCTTCTTATCAACTAACATTGATGACCTTCCTTTGCCTTGTATATTAGATTCCCTAATTCCTGTCTTGATTATCCCTCTGATTAACTCTCTGGTAATTAGGTTGAACACATAACCTCCTTATGTCTAAAAGCAACTTGCTAGTGATATATAAAGCAAGTTATTAAGGCTTACTAAATTTTATACTCATTTATTCTTATTAGTGCTTAAATCTCCTGACAACTATAAATCAATATTATATCAGGCAATCTGACTATAAGACAACACTATAAAACTTCTATTGCTTTATGTATACAGAAAAGAATCAGAACTCCCAGAATTTCAGGGGAAAGTGCTTTGCCATTACTACATTAATTGTGTGCCTCAAACAGGATGATTTACAACTGCTGCTCTTCTTGCTTTTAAAGTATGGGATGCTGTAATTTTAACTTCATCTTTATCAATTTAGTTAGTTTTGGATTATTTAGTGACCTTGCCAATTTGTAGTGAATATATGAATTTTGATTTGCAATTTTCCAATTAATAGATTTTAAGATGTGAATACTGAAATTCAAAGATGAATCATGCTTATTTTTATTTCCAAAGCAGGTATACACATATTCACCAACATATTGGCAGCTTCATTGATTATATTCTACTTGTGCATTTATGCTATTTAAATAACTTGCAAAAGAGTATTAAATAAATGTAATGCATTTGCTAAATTATTTTTATATCATAGCATACTGTTTTATGATAAAATTTATATATATACACATATGGTCATACTCATCTCTTAAAACATTAATAAGCAATTTATATCTATAGCTAGCAATACATTTATTTCAATGGGTTCATCTTGTTAATCTTCAATTCTCTTCTTATCATCAAGCTGTTTTTCCATGGAAAGAAGAGAAAGCATGGGTAGGACAAGGGGAATTGGCTTTGAGTCTTCTGACTCCTTCCATCTAAAAGTGGTAAAATTCTTCAGCATCACTAATACAGTGAATATTACTGGGATTTAATTATTTCAGAGGTATCCTGAAATCTTATTTCAATCACTTAATAGGAATTGTACACATGTGAAAATTAGAAATACAACCTTTGTGTCATATGGCTATATTCAGAATGTGAGGTATAATATATGTAAATCATTATCCTCTATTGCCCTTAGTTCTTGACTCTGATCTAAAATTCAACTTCCTAAAATTCTATCTATGGCCCTAGTTCCTGCCTTTAAGTTGAGACTGAATAGGATTTAATCCAGTTTGCAACCAGCAGGTATTTAACTGTTTAAAATAGTTTCTATGTTCTCTCTCTTTCTAAGGACCTAGGGAGACAAGGGTTGTTGCAATAGGGTCAAAAGTTGCCCTGAACATCATAGCAGTGAAGAGAAACCTTCTTTGGTGGGGTTTTTCAGACATGGAGAAGAAAAGGTTTGGTAATTTTGATTCATTTTCCAGCACATGAAAATCTTAAGAGCAAGCCTGGTTTAACCCTTGTACACTGGGACGATCCCTACTTTGCCCAGGAATTTCTTTCATTTTAGCCTTTTACACTCACTAAAAGTCTGCCCCTGGAATATTCTGGGAAGGCTGCAGATACCTCTAGTTTAGCCTGGCTATATAATTTAGGCAGGCGACTTGTATCTTCAGATCCTTGCTCATCACTAAAGGAAAAATCACTGCAATCTCTTCCACCCAAAATTCTTCGAGATTCTCAGGTGAGAGCCCTCTATAAAATATGTCATCTAACTTTGATATACGGATTAGAATGATGTTATTCAATGGAATCTCAGAAATAGTGATTCTATATTTTTATGAATGCAAAAAAAACCCCAGAAAATCTACTTTATTTATTAGAGTAAGAGTTGAAAATGCAACACGATTTTATATATATATATATATATATAGGGACTAGCATAATGATCAATAAATGTGTATGCAATCGAATTTCCAGAGGAAACCCCATTTTCCTTTAACACACACATACAAACACACAGGTAACATCTAAATAAACAGCTGTTCTTACATTGCCCTAATGATAATTTTTTATATGTGTATATATATGTATATGTATACATATGTGTGTGTCTATGTATATATAGATATACCTATTTATATATATGTATACATTTCATATTATTCACACAATCGTATCCCTGTCAGCTTTGTTCTCTTTGTAGATCGTTGTAGAATAGAGATAGTAAACTAATGATGGCACTATTTCTCTAAGGCTTAGAGACAGCTGTGGAATGGGCAAAATTTGTATCCAGTTTGATCCCCCTTTCCTGGTCTGTTGCATTTTGTTTCCCTTTGGTATCTTTTAAACTTTCTGAGCCAGATATTTTTAAGTACTGTCACAGGGGAAAATAGATTACTAAAGTTGTATACAATGAGGTATTAGTAAGAAAGACTAATAAATTTATTAAATCAAAACATAAAGACTAGGTCTCTAATGATTCGATTTCAAACATCAAGTAGAGAGTGAGGAGTGAATTCACCAGGCTCTTCAAAACCTACAACTCACTTAGGTGTCTAGTATTTCATTCATTTATGAGTTTCATCCCAAAAAGAACAATGGAAGTATAAAAATGAAAAAAAAATCAGTGTTTAAAAGTAGCCACACCACAGGTACCTGAGTGACTGTCAGGTAAAAGTCAGACTCTGGGGCACCTGGGTTGCTCAGTCAGTTAAGCGTCTGCCTTTGGCTCAGGTCATGATCCCAGGGTCCTAGGATAGGACCTTCATTAGAAGAGAGTTGAAGATTGATGAGCTTAATGATAGTCAAGGTCTATCAGGCTTTAGGAGATAAATGTAGGCAGTTTACATTATCAAAGAACTCCAGTGAGTTAAGAAATTTTGAGTTTGGGACTACCTCTTAAGGTACAATAAGTAAACCTAACAGAATTATATGGGCTCTCCATATCACACACCCTGTCTGCTCATGCTCAGATTTCAAATGTTAAAGGAATTAGGGAATTTCCAAAAAGTAAAAGAAAATAAAAGTAAAAGAAAATAGGGATTGTTTTATTAGTAGTTGCTTGTTATTTTTCAATGAATGTGTATTTCTTCTTTCACAACATTAAAATGCCTTCTACATCAAATATTTAAAATCTGTAAAGTGTGGCTATTTTATTTTTTAATTTTTAAAGAAAGATGCATTTATTTATTTATTTAGAGATAGAGCTTGAGCAGGGGAAGGGGCAGAGGAAGATGGAGAGAGAGCATCTCAAGTAGACTCCACACTGTGTGGTGAGCCCGTTGTAAGGTTCGATCTCATGACTCTGAGATCATGACCTGAGCTGATATCAAGAGTCTGACTTTTTTTTCTTTTTAAAGATTTTATTTATTTATTCATGAGAGATGGGGCAGGGGGCGGCTACAGAGACAGAGGGAGAATCAGGCTTCCCACCAAGCAGGGAGCCTAATGTGGGACTTGATCCCAGGACCTCGGGATCACCTTTTTTTTAAATTAAAAACATAAAATACTGTAATCGGATGAAATAAAAACCATAAATGCCATTTGTGTGTATGTATGTATGTATGTTTCTGTTTTTGTGTGAGCCATGTGATAAGATCTTAATTCCCTGCGCATCTTAATCGCTTTATTTAAGAAAAGACATTTCACTAGGTATATATTTATCATTTATTATTATTATGCATTTATCATACATTTATTATTATACTAAGCTTATATTTTGGGAGGCCTAAGTATTTGTATTTGTAACCAAGGAAAGCACCTAAAATATCCTTACTTTTCAGGTTAACATTCTTAATCACCTTCCCCATTTATATGTTTGTCAAATTTCAAAAGTATGTTCGCCTATTTCCAGAAGTAATGGTAATTTGTTCCTATTTAACCAGGACCACCTAACCCTTTTGTCCTAAAAAGTAGACAAATACCATATGATTTCAGTCATATGTGGAATTTAAGAAACAAGATAATGATCATAGGGGAAAAAAGAGAGAGAAAGAGAAAGAGAGAGAGAGAGAGACAAACCAAGAAACAGACACTTAACTATAGAGAACAAACTGATGGTTACCTTATGGGAGGTGGGTGGGGTGGGTGGGTGAAATAGGTGATCAGGGTTAAGGAGGGCACTTGTTGTGATGAGCACCCAGAGTTGTGGAATCACTAGATCCTACACCTGAAACTAATATTACACTGTATGTTAACTAACTGGAATTTAAATAAAAACTTAAAAAATAAAAACAAAAAAATTCAAAGGTGATGCTATTTACTGGCTGGTCTTTCTCCTTTCATAATCTAACCAAGGAAAACTAAGACATCATAACAATTCCAGGCTTTTGCTATTAAGTTGTAAAAGAGGAAAACAAGAAATACCATGGATCTTTCCCCTTTGAACAGAATATCTAAACACTAGAATGTAAGATGGAGAACTCTCTAGAGACCCCAGTTTTCATTTTTCAATTATAACTTCTTCAGGCATTTAATATTTTTATTAATTTCTATGAGACAAAGTAAAACACTGGAGATATTCATACCTCTTACCCCAGGAAATAACTACCTTTTTTCATCGACCCTTTCATCATCGATTGTCATCCATTTTACCAACTGGCAGGAGTAGTCCTCTGTTCAGTTCTGGAGGGAGGCCCTTCCTTGAACATTGTAGTGATAAACATAGAAAGTGCATTTCTCCATGTAACATGGTAGAAGAGAATTAGTCACAGCAGGAAAACAAGAGTGATTCAATAAAGACATCAGGGTTCTTTTGAAGCATAAACAGAGGTGATATCAGAAGCTGGGAAGCAGGTTTAACTGCTACTATTTTCCAGAATACATGCGCATGATTGATGTGATACTTACTTTCTCTTCATAATATCACCTATTCAAGGCACAGACTTGACTATATACACCACTGTTTCCTGTCGTATGTATTTAAAATATATATCAGTGCATTTTTTTTAAATTCTCACTTTTAAAACAGATTTTTAGCATTACTAGATTAAGGATACTAAATGTTTAAATCATGGACTCTTAACAATCTAATGAAAGATATTTTCTCTCTCTCTAAAATGTGAATATATACCCACACTTTTGTATGCAATTTTCAAGAGTTTACTGAATCCATAGAGCTCTTGGACCTCAGATTACAGACTGGAGTCTGAGATGAGAAGATTTGAACTTTGATTTAAGCTTTAAGCAGTTACAATTAAGTAACAATCTTTTTTTTTTAAAGATTTTATTTATTTATTTGACAGAGAGAGACGCAGTGAGAGAGGGAACACAAGCAGGGGGAGTGGGAGAGGGAGAAGCAGGCTTCCCACGGAGCAGGGAGCTCGATGCGGGGCTCGATCCCAGGACCCCAGGATCATGACCCGAGCGGAAGGCAGACGCTTAACTACTGAGCCACCCAGGCGCCCCTAAGTAATAATCTTGTGTGTAGTAGAAACAATACATTTCAATAAGCCAGCATTTTCAAAATGCGTTCTGCAGATAAATAGTTTTGTTGAGTGTTAAAATATGTTACACTAAAAGTATTTCTTTGGCTCCATAGTCAAAAAAGCTTTTAAGAAATGCTGAGTTAAACAAAAGTTAACAATTATAAACAGCTTTCTCTTGAACAGGGATTTCTCAGAGTTTTTAATATTCTAGTGCATGTTTTGATTGGGGAAATAAGCCCTGAGAGTACAATTGTGGAATATATTTACACATTCAACTCTTCTCTTTCATGGAGCAACTCACAGAAATGTTTCTCTGAATGTCAAGGATTTGGAAAATGTAGTGATGTGACTGACTGACTGACCTTTTCCAAATCAGGCAACAAAGGTTTTCTTTGGAGAGGTAACTACTTCTGGTAGGTCTTGTAAATCGTTTGAACACAATTGAATCACATTGACTCAAGCATATTGATACATCTTGAAGTCCTCACAAATGAATTTAGTGGATATTTCAAATTTTAACTGGCACTGATGTGCAAACTGATCAGTAGGGTAGTTCTCTAATAACTATAGACGCGTTGTATGTAAGAGAAAACAAGAACCTGAAATAAATGAATGTGAGACAGTTTGAATACATTTATAAAATAGGTATATTTAACAAGTAAAACTGTAAATCCATTTTTTAGGAAACAGAGCCAATATGTTCAGTGTCTAGGTGGAGAGGCCTGTACACAGGGGACCTAGAACCAAATTCTAACCACACTATCATTCTGACACTGGGTTTAAAAGCTAACCATTCTGATTAAAGTCAACTTTATGCATTTTAAATTCTACTTACTTGCTTTTCTTGGGATTATGTTACATGCACATGGAAAGACACGGAAAGACAGAAAAGATTCATGAATCAAGAAAAATATCTAAAGATGGTAGAACTTTAGTTCTACCCAGCACCCAAAATATTGAATATATATAGATTATAATACCTATATATATAAATAATTTAGGTTATATATAATCTAGATCAAGATGAGTTTGTTACACTATAAGGTGTTCCAATGGTATATGGACCGATCCAGGTTTGCCTATAAGTATATTAACTTCTTACATGGAATAACTGGATCATTTTTAAAACAGTAAATAACTTCATGACACTTAAATTCATTACTTTAGTGACCTGATAAATTTAATGATGCTGCCAAAGTACTTAAGTTATCTTCATTTAACAACTAACTACGAGAATTTAGGCCAGAGTACGTGAAATTATTTAGAAATCTTTAAATATGAGTTGCTCTATCTCCAGCTTGGTTTCTATTTCTGTGTCTGTTCCTACATCCATCTCTGTCACATCTACCTCCATATCCCTAAGTACATCTGCATGGGTATCAGTGTATACCATCCTTCTTTCCCAGCCAGGATCATGGAAAATATAGTTACTTTCCTCTCATAGATTTTTTTCTTTTTACAAATAACTCATTCATATTTACAAAACATATTTTCAACTAGAAATTGTTCCTCACTTCTAACGTGAAAATGTGATTTTAATATCTTGGTTCCCCTATTTCCCAGGAGATTACGTTCAACCATAGATTAGGTACAAGCATATTCTATCAGGGCTCCTAATTAGAAATGAAATTGCTCCAGAACAGTTTTATCTATGGTGGAACCATCTTATCGTTAGTTATGTGCTTGAATGGATGCAGGCTAATTATCAGCTCTCAACTGAAAATGAGTACCGCAGGCTCCAGCTGGTCTGCAGCCTGCATTTCATTTGTTTTATTTTTCTCATCAATGAGGCAAGTGTAGCATAAATCTGTGAGACACAAAACTGAGACCGGAGATTCAACATTTTCTACAGCTATATTAGGAAGAAAGTTGTAAAAGGAAACACATTGCTGTCTGCAAAGTTAAGGGAATGGAGTTCATAAAAGTCCAATATTCTGGTCAAGAGAGAGTCAGTACATCACACAGGTATAAAATTAGAAATTTCCAAAGGATTAGAATGCAATGAAAAACACAAGTGCTAATGGATAACAAAAATATGACTCTTCTTTGTGTAATAAATGGAATTCTCTGGGTCACAGAGAATAATTATTAATAACTATCATTATTGTAAGAATGAATACAGAGGTGTTAATAAACAGACATTTTAACATTTGTGAGTAACATAGTACTAGAAAAATAAGGTTTGACGCATTTTATTTATCTTTCAATAAAAATGTGCTTTAAAAACAGAATTTACTTTGGATTCAAGGACAAACACAGGCATGTGAATAGGTAGAAAACAATAGTCCATGCGAATGGTATTATTTAAAGTTTTTTACAATGTATGAATTCAGTTGGGGAACAATGTTTGAACAATCCTGGTTTCTATACCCTTCCTTTAACTGGCTGATGTAGGAGGGATAAATAAGAGTAATTTGTTTGGGTTTCTATATGTGGATTTTTGTCTTGGGTTCTGTCAAATTCTGAGGTCCTAAAATTCTAGATTAGTGGAACCCAGTGAGAACTGTGCCCTGAAAATTCAGAGAATGGGGAGTATTGAGCCTGGAAATTCTGCAGTATTTCCCCATATTTTTTTCTCCCGCTTGAGGGAGTCACCATGGAGTGTTTTGGGTAGGGAGAAGAAGAAAGCCTGTGTCATTCGACTTTGTGAATTGAATTTTCCTCATTGTTGTAAGTTCAACTTATATATGCCAGATAACTGCTAATCACTCTATAGCTCTGGATTGACTTACCTTGTTTTGGAAAACCGAAGTGAGAATTTAGACATCAGAAGAGTTTCACTAATACTAATTTAATGCTTTCACACAGCAGAAATCAAACCCTAATTTTAGCTGCCTTGTTTAATATTTGCCTCCTTTATTTCTGTATAAAATTATTGCAGATCCTCTCTAATAAGTTTTCCTTCAGCAAGTTATTGATTAGCTTTTCAACCTTTTGGAACCAGATTCCTGTTTGAGCATAATGTATCTCAGCTGAACTATATATTAATGTCATCAACGATCTTCTGCAAAGTCCTCCATGGAGAATTTACATTTATGCTAGAGGTGTTGGTAGGGTAATTTACTGGAAAGAAAATCCATAGTATAATTATGAAACAACATGGGTGACCTATTTTTCTCAGTTTACATTTTTCTCTATGGATTCCAGTTAAATGTATCTCTGTTTTGCTGGTTAAACTCCAAGGTGGTTCTGTATCTACTGGAACTCAAAGTATGATAAAGAATTACCAGCATGAGTATGAGAGAAAAGCACTTCTGAATATATTTTATCTTAGAAGTTGATTTCAGCTTGCAGGGGAGGGAGGAGAAGGGGATACTCATATTTGTCATGCAGTGGTAAGCTAGACCACTGAGGACAAGTTTCTTAAAGCATTCTTTCAGTTGTACAAACAGAGTACAATTCCTAGTTAAAGACAGTAATATAATCAAATATAAATTAAATAATAATTTATACAATAAATATGACATGTATTTATTATAATAATACTTTAAATAGTATAATTAAACTATATTTGGACTTAAAGAAAGGTGATGTGCGTATTCATTCCTCTAATTAAAATATGCAGTGCTACTATATATCTAAGGAATAGAAAAGTCCTTCTCAATCACTAGAGCCGATCATTATTCTCTGAATATTTTTTAGACCAGTGGCACATAATATTGGGCAAGAACCATCTTAAGATAAAACTCTTTTATCAACTCTGGCATGTAAGTCAACCAGAAGCCTCATCATGTTGCTTCAGTTCAAATTAAATATTGCCTGAGCACATGTAATTTGGAACCGAAAAGTGCTTGCTAGGTGATAGGGAAGATTACTCTGAATTGACCCTCTTTCTCTTACTGGTGAAAAGTGTGTATATGGATCTTCATGCCCTTTTATTTTCTCTATCTAAGACAGCAACTTAAAAAACAAAACAAAACAAAATTGAAGCATGGGTTATAGTAGGCATATGAGACATCTGAATGAGAGTCATTTTGGAGAACACTGAGGTACAGATCAAGTTAGTGAATAAACTAGGGAGGTCTCTTTCTCACATGGTGTGCTAATTATTTCAGCCCTGAAAATTGTGAGCTAAAATAATTTTAACAGGAAATAGAAACTGGATGATAGGTATATAGGAAATGAGGATCTCTGAATTAAAAAGGCATTGTCTAGAAACTCTATTAAGGAGAAAAAAGAGTAGGCAGCCTTTTCCGAGGCTACACAGCCCTAAGTACAGAAGGACAGAAAGCTTTAGACATAATAATGTGAATATCCACTGAAAGCTAATGCTATATGACAACTAAAATGTAGAGGACACAGAGAAACAAACCAAAAAAAAAGGTGAAGAGAAAAGTATGACTTATAGTTTAAAACGAAGTGTTTTCCCAACAGTGTGATGGAGGCTAGAATAGACCAATGGAAGGAAGACTGAAGCAAAGGGGGCCCAGATAAGAAGACACTCTTCTCAGTGAGGTGTGAGCAGAGGGAGAGGGTCTTGGACTCCAGGGGCTGGTAGAGAAGACTCAAGAGACATGAGTGAGATATCTGAACATTCGGTGCAAAGAAACAGAAATGTAGGAATAAATAAGTGGAAAAAGAGTTCTTTATTCAAGAAGATGTGGTGACAGGAGAGGAGACAAGACCTAATCTAAGGAAAGATTGAGAAATTGCTACTGGCAGGGGCTGATGTTCATGCTAGACTTATTTATTTATTTATTTTAAAGATTTTATTTATTTGAGAGAGAGCGAGAGCGAGCGAGAGAGAGAGAGAGAAAACACGAGAGGGGGAGAGTCAGAGGGAGAAGCAGACTCTGGGATCATGACCTGAGCTGAAGGCAGATGATTAACCGACTGAGCCACCCAGGCGCCCTCATGCTAGATTTAAAGTGGGAATATATTCTCCATCAAAGCACAACAAAGCATCTGATTGTCTCCTTGCACCATGCATGA